>NW_015507533.1:20823-22893 GCF_001515645.1 Sinocyclocheilus grahami | reverse complement strand
TGACCTCTGTCATTGCCAACAAAGTGTATATAACAAAGTATTGAGATGAAATTTTGTTATTGACCAAATACTTATTTTCCACCATAATTTGCAAATAAATTCTTTAAAAATCCTACAATGTGATTTTCTGGATTTTTTTTTCTCATTTTGTCTCTCATAGTTGAGGTATACCTATGATGAAAATTACAGGCCTCTCTCATCTTTTTAAGTGGGAGAACTTGCACAATTGGTGGCTGACTAAATACTTTTTTGCCCCACTGTAATTGCATCTTATGTGTTTTCAATTCAATCGTTTTAATAAAATTCTTGATAACGTTGCTTTAAACTTTGAAACTGTCCAAAACACGGAAGTAGCGGAATGCCTAGTAAGGCAACACTTGCTCCGCCCACTTCCGGCCTCAGACTGTTAGTCTGGTGCTGTTGTCCTCAGACTGTCATGACGTATGGTTCTGCGGTTCTGCAGTTAGTCCTATCTCATAATTTTAAGTTCACCTTACTACAACAACATTTTAAATTTACAGAACTTATTTCAATTAAGTCCAATTAACTTTCATTATTATTTGAGTGAAGTTAACGCATTTCATTTAATTAATTTCACTGTTCGGTTTTACAGTGTGTGATTATTTTTGAGATTTCTGGATACCATTTGATTGGAATTTGATTGAAAAAAATCTCAAGATATCGTTAAAAGATATTCTGTAAAAAAATACAGTTTAAAGTAGTGAAAAGTACAATATTTGTCTCTCAAATGTAATAAAGTTAAAGTCATAAGTTCCCAGAAAAAATAATACTCAAGTAAAGTACCGATACTCAAAGTGTACTTAAGTACAATACTCAAGTAAATGTACTTAGTTACTGTCCGCCTCTGTATATTTACTTGTTCTATTTTTTATTTATTTTTTATTATCTGTGTTTTTGTTCTGTCACTGTTATTCTGTTACACTGTGGAAGCTTCTGTCACGAAAACAAATTCCCCGTATGTGTAAACATACCTGACAATAAAGCTCATTCTGATTCTGAGTTTGTCTATCATTCTGTCAAAGCCTTTGTATTTTGTATTGCTTCAGAAGAATACCAGTGGAGTCTTTTAAGTTCTGATTATAGTTATATAGTTAAGTTATATACTTAACTAATATAGATGGAAAAAAATATCTTTATCTTTCTACTTGCACTTATCTTAAAGTTGCTTTGTTTTTTTATATAAAGATGTCAGGTAATTGCTAATGCTAAGTTTGTAGTGGTTGAAAGTTGTCTTATTATGATTCAATATTAAGGATTCAGAATCAGGATTGTAAATGCATGACGTGGAGGCAAAGAACCGCCCAATGTCAAGCGGTTTAATCCTTTAATGCACGACTAGCCGTTGATTATCCCGCTTATTCCATGGTAATTTGCCAAGTTAAGATGGTTTAGATCCTACCTGTCCGATCGCTACCACTTTGTTTATTTAAATGAGAAGTAATGTCAATTATCACCAGTAAATATGGAATACCACAAGGATCTGTCCTAGGTCCTCTGCTATTTTCAATAGACATGTTGCCCCTTGGTAATATAATTAGAAAATATGGGATTAGTTTCCACTGTTATGCTGATGATACTCAACTATATATCTCAACAAGACCAGATGAAACTTCTAAATCATCTAAGCTAACAGAGTGTGTTAAAAATGTAAACGATCGGATAACCAATGATTTTCTCCTATTAAATTCAGATAAGACAGAGATATTACTTATTGGACCAAAAGACAGTACACAGAATCTCTTGGATTACAATTTGCAACTAGACGGATGCACAGTTACCTCCTCTACAGTCAAAAATCTGGGTGTTATATTAGATAGCAACCTGCTTTTGAAAATCATATTTCCCATGGAAGGCATTTGCGAACATCACACAAATGAAAGAGGAATCTTCGCATTCCACCTAGAAACTAACATCTCTTCTTAAACCATATGAGAGTCGTAAAAGCTGAACCATGGTCAGCCCAGGCGCCAACTTTCACAATTGAGTTCCTGTCTCTCTCTGCTTATCTTTACAAGAAACAACAAGAACTGATCACCCCCCCCCCCCCAC
>NW_015507533.1:8257-20790 GCF_001515645.1 Sinocyclocheilus grahami | reverse complement strand
CCCATCTGGATTCATTTAAGCAACAGAACGTCAGTATGTTTCGTGACTGGCTTCAGCATAAATAAACCATCTAATGGACCACGGAACAAAGAACCTGGTATCTAGACCGAGTCCCGCACAGAATCGCATGGACCTCATGACCGCTTAACACATAAATTGATAATCCCGTCAACAAAAGAGACAATTTTATAGCTCCCTGTCCAGCAGGAGAAACTTGGCAGACTCTCAACTCTGACATGAGGATGACCTCAGGACACCTCCCCTTTTCCCCCTTTGCATTCCAAAGAAAAGGACGATTTTTACGACAACCGTTGAAAATCATTGAAAGTATCGAAGCATAGATTCACAAATAATATGTTGTATGTCTTTTATATATATATATATATATATATATATATATATATATATATATATATATATATATATATATATATATATATATATTTTTGATGTGTTCATTTAATCGGTGAAACTTTAATCAGTGTTTATTACCCCTTTTTAGGAAATGAGGTTATTAATATGTGTGTGAGAGGTGAAGTTTAGTATCGAACGGAAACTTGTGATGATTGCAGAATTTTGAAATAAGTGAAAAGCTGTTATTTCTGACAGTATGTGTTGTAGGACACTATATAGGAGTTATAAACAAAACCTGCAAATCTTAATTTCTCCACATAATAAATGGGGGGGCCTCTTGTTAATGTATGCATGCTCCGCCTGCGCAAGAAGGCGATTGGAAGGTCGCGTCGTGGGACGGACTTATGCAGCGGAACAAAACTCAATGCAGAACAGATTTGCTTGCTTGCTCTCGCCTGTCGCCGTGTTAAGAGCACTCCAACGTGTGCTCACGCGTTTACCATCGAAGCGACCAGTCATCTAAAACTCAACACTTCAGTGAAACACCGTTGAAATCTTCAAAGAACTTAAAGTCTTGCAAACTAAGACTTTTCAGCAGAACTGCTCAAGCCTCTGCTTCATCAAGAGACCAACCAATCCAACAAGGGGTTTCCCAAAGAAAAGACGTCATTTCGACGTCACCTCAGCGACCAATCAGCAACGAGGTTCCCTCAACAGACATCCAGGAAGCCCGCGTCAGCGACGGAATCACCTCAGCTTTTCAGCTGTCAACCAAAAAGAACGCAAGTAATGAACAAACTCTTATCTCTGCTGAACTGGTTTCGCACTAATTTAAGCAGTAAATTTAAGACAAATTCTCTGCTTTGTAAATCCTCTCAGGTGAATTTAGATCACTCGTGAAAACGAGTTTAGAACTTGGAAACTTCATGCAACTCCGTCAACTCTCATAAAATAGAAACTGTATGTTTGTGTGTATGTGTGTTTTAGCATAGTTCTGATGTATTCTAGAGTAGCCAATAAAATTCATGTTTCATTTATAAAGAATCAATTGTCTGGTGTTATATAATTTCAAGGTTAAAACTTTTGCCAAAAAGATCCTTTTGCTACCTAGCTCATAGCTTACTTATAATACCTCTCTAAGAGCTTACAAATGATTATAATCGTGTTAACCCGTGGCCAGGGAGAATACAGATATTCAAATTGTAAAAATATACTAAGAATCACCGGCTCGCTGGACGACCCTTGATTTAAAGTGTAAACTATCAGATTTGAATTCAGCTTTAATCAGGTTGACTCAGAAAGTTCAGATTCGAGTCCTTTTAAAACCTGAATTAATAATAAGTAATTCCCTTACAAATTAAATTGAAGTAATCAAGTCATTACACCCATGTTACAAAAACAGCATTCTACAATCTTAGAAACATTGCCAAGTTACGAAACATGTTACCTGTTTCTGATGCAGAAAAGCTAGTTCATGCATTCATGACCTCTAGACTGGACTATTGTAATGCAGTGCTAGGTGGTTGTCCTGCATCTTCAATAAACAAGCTACAGGTAGTCCAAAATGCAGCGGCTAGAGTCCTTACCAGGTCAAGAAAATATGATCATATTACCCCAATTTTACAGTCTCTGCACTGGCTACCTGTTAAGTTCCGTATCAGTTACAAAATATTATTACTTGCCCATAAGGCCCTTAATGGGTTAGCTCCTGCGTACCTAACTAGTCTTCTACCACGCTACAATCCATCACGCTCCCTAAGGTCGCAAAACTCTGGACTTTTGGTAGTACCTAGGATAGCAAAGTCCACTAAAGGAGGTAGAGCTTGTTCGCATTTGGCTCCCAAACTCTGGAATAGCCTTCCTGATAACGTTCGGGGTTCAGACACACTCTCTCCGTTTAAATCTAGATTAAAGACACATCTCTTTGGCCAAGCATTCAAATAATGCATCTCATAATCTTTTACTGCAGTCATAATCTTTTACTGCAGTTATATCTAATCAAATGCACATTATTATTCGTTAGTTTGGGTTAAACAAATCATTTTTGCTTGGTTGGAACAGCAGCTACGCTAATTATGTTTGTATTTGTTTCTCTGTCTTTTGCCACGGGATTAACATCCCGTGGTAACTAGGATTCACACAAGCTTCAGTCTGGATCCAGAACACCTGAGAAGAGATGATGCAACCCCTCAGAGGACCTCAGATGATGCCAACCCTGAAACAACATACAGAACTACCACATTTTGCTATAAGTTTGATTGCATCATATAATAATTGCTGTTAATATTATTCATCGTCTGTTTTATTACGTCTTAAATTGATTTTCCGTTCTGCTGGTTCGTCTGGTCAGAGGAGAACTGGCCCCCCGACTGAGCCTGGTTTCTCCCAAGGTTTTTTCTCCATTCTGTCACCGATGGAGTTTTGGTTCCTTGCCGCTGTCGCCTCTGGCTTGCTTAGTTGGGGACACTTCATTTCCAGCGATATCGTTGACATGATTGCAAAGATATTATTTAAACTGAGCTGGATGTTGACATCACTGAATTCAATGATGAACTGTCTTTAACTGAAAAATGAGTGTTTACTATTGTCACTTTGCATTATTGACACTATTTTCCTAATTAATGCTGTTCAGTTGCTTTGTCACAATCTGTATTGTTAAAAGCGCTATATAAATAAAGGTGACTTGACCACCAGGGTGGAGCAGATGACCACCACAGCAGAGCAGATGGGACCGAAGACCACCAGGGCAGATCTGGTGGAACTGCAGTAGAGCACAGAGAGGTCCACAGTGGCCTCTATGGCCATAACAGACAGGCAGACAATTCAGAGACAGCATCTTTGGCCATGACAGGCAAGCAAAGAGCTCAGAGATGGCCTCCTTGGCCATGACAGAGCAGACAAGAGATTCAAGGACGACCTCTTTGGCTGGGACCGGACAGGTGAAGAGCTCAGAGACGGCCTCCTTGGCCGTTAAAGACACATCTCTTTGGTCAAGCATTCAAATAATGCATCTCATAATCGTGTACTGCAGTTATATCTGATCAAATGCACATTATTATTCTTTAGCTTGGGTTAAACAAATAAGTTTTGCTTGGTTGGAACAGCAGCTACGCTAATTATGTCTCTATTTGTTTCTGCTGGGATTGACATCCCGTGGTAACTAGGATTTACACAAGCTTCAGTCTGGATCCAGAACACCTGAGAAGAGATGATGCCAACCCCTCAGAGGACCTCAGATGATGCCAACCACGAAACAACATACAGAACTACCAAATTTTGCTATAAGTTTGATTGCATCATATAATAATTGCTGTTAATGGTGTTCATCATCTGTTCGATTAAGTCTTTAATTGATTTTTCCATACATTTCTGCCATATGTAACTGACAATCACCACTGATAAGCTACCACTAAATATTGTAGAAACTTAATTTGCTGTGAAGTTGCTTTGCAACGATTTGTATCGTGAAAAGCGCTATACAAATAAACTTGAATTGAATAATGGAATTCTTAGAATTAAGAGGAAAATGTATCCGTTGACATTCTCAACCAATAAGCATTAATCTGTGTCGTCAGTCAGTCGTTTCCCATCATGCTTTTGGTCAGCGCAGTCGGTGGAGAGCAACTGCGCTCGACTGCACAATCCGACACAGCCGCCTCGCCATCGCGAGAATTTTTTGGCACACGTCAGCATGACATCAGAGCAAGTCGGACGTAACTCGGACACTTTTCTAACCGGCATGCATCTCGCGGTGATCACCGGTGATCGGTTCTGCGCAGATTTTGCTAATCTCAAACCAGCCTCCTGTTTTCTCTTGTTTGGTGGGTGTGCCAAAAATGTCAGCCCAATCAGCAGCAACATGTGTATAAACCATGCGGTATGAAAGAGACAGCTCGCACAATGTAATTAACTCCAAAATAAATTCACAAGCGCAAGTATATTGTTTGCACGTTTATTTACATTAAAGGCAAAATAACTGAAATAAGCGCAGAACAAACTTGACCAAAATCACCTGTGTTCAGACAAAAAACACCGGGATTGAACAGCGTGGAGGCGAGTAAATAATGACTGATTTTAAAGGGATAGTTCACCCAAAAATTATAATTGGCCCATAAATTACTCACCCTCAAGTCATCCTAGGTGTATATGACTTTCTTCTTTCAGATGAATCCAGTCAGACTTGTATTAAAAATTGTCTTTGATCTTTCAAGCTGTTTAATGCCACTCAGCGGGTGTTGCATGAATCAGACCAAAAGCAGTTAAATAAAATGCGCCCATCCATAAAAAAAAGTGTCTCACATGGCGCAGTGAAGAAAAGTCCTTCTGTAGTGAATCGATGCGTTTTTGTAAGAAAAATATCCATATTCAAAGCGTAATAATCACTTTAATGTAGCTTGCGCTCACTGTTGTACACGGAAGCAGCTCTGGGCGGATGATGCATGGATGATGCCGCTCAGAAGTGAGGAATGCGGAAGCGCAGGGGAGAGATCAAAACAAAACAATGGTCACTAATTAGAAGTACAAAATGAGGATTTGTAAAGAAGAATGTAAGAGAATTTCGATATAAGCCAAGAGGAGACTGGTTTTCCTTTGCTAAAGTAAGGAAATTTTGCTTCCTTTGCTCCTGATAACAAACGTTGGTTTTCACGAGACTCACCGGCGCAACGCCAACCTTATACATCATCCGCCTGGAACTGCTTCCGTGTACAACTGTTGGCGCAAGCTACATTTAAAGTGATTATGTTTTGAATATGGATATTTTTCTTACAAAAATGCATCGATTTGCTACAGAAGCCTTCTTCGCCTTTGTTCACCCCCGGAGCCGTGTGAGACACTTTTTTTTTTATGGATGAGCACTTTTTTATTTAACTTCTTTTGGACTGATGCATGCAACACCTGCTGAGTGGCATTAAACGGCTTGAAAGATCAAAGACAATTTTGAATATAACTCAGACTGGATTCGTATGAAAGAAGAAAGTCATATACACCTAGGATGACTTGAGGGTGAGTAATTTATGGGCTAATTTTCATTTTTGAGTGAACTAACCCTTTAAAACCCCCAAACAGAAATTGTATGAAATATATGTATGCATTTATATTATAGTAGTACCTTGAAGAAATAAACTTTAAGAAATAAGCAACTCTATTGAGTGTTTGTGCTTGAGACATTAACATTTCTGCCTTTGGCAGACACTTTTATCCAAATCAACTCACAGTGCATTTATTACTGGGACCCCCAATCCCACTGGAGCAACCTGGAGAAAAGAGCCTTGCTGATTTGGAACAGCTGTGTTGAGATGGCAGTAGGATATGGGTTCACCTCCTGTAAATATGTGATTATTAGAACAATACGTTTGAATAAAGCTTTGTTTCATGTGTTGTTGACTTGCATTTATTTTTTTGTTTTGGTTACTTTTATTCATTCTTTTACACATTTATTCATGTTTCCTGTTGATGCTAGTAAATAAACTATAATTATTTCATTAATTTATGCGTTAATTCAATACTTGACTGAATATTGAGATGTATTCACCTTGGCAGCATTTGTCTTGTGTATATTCATGCATAGCTATGGCATATGACAAAACAAATGACGTTTTGCTTGTTTTACTAAAACATTTTCAGAAAAAAAAAGTAATATAATTCATTATTGGTCAGCATTTATCATTATTATTGTTCACAAATGTTGGGGTGGGCTAGCAATGCATTCTGGGGTAATCTTAATTTTTTAGTAATACCTACATTTTTGAGTATAAAATCAACAGCCTTCTCCAAAGGCGAGATCTTCAAGCAGCTGCCTGACGTCTCCTTTGTGCAAACATTGCAAACACTGAGGAAAACTGTATAAGGTAGGGTTGTCGAGTTAGTGATGCTATGAGGTGATAATAGTGCACCTCTTGCTCATATCTTTTTATTATTATTTATTGCAGAACTTATAATTACATACAAGATGATGAAAGATGGTTGTATTTCTAACAATGAACAATCATAATGACAAAAAACAGAAAACATATCATGGAGTTGCGTACATCATAGTATGAGATTATTTACACAGGAAAAAAACGCAATGACAAGGTTAAATATCTTTGAATAATTTTTCATAATGTATATATTAAAAAAATCATGAGGGATGGAGCAAGAGTTAAATTCATCAAGAAAAATAAGAAAATATAAAGGAGTTTTAAGCCACTTTTGCTTGTGGATGAAAAATTAGCACATAAAGAAATTAGCAGCATATTCAAGAGAGACCAATTTTTCATCATAAAAATAATACCTAAAACTGTGGGTCACATTAGTAGGGTTAAAAATATAAGAACTTCAATCAACCCAAAATGTATTGGATATACTACAATCACAAAATTAATGGGCAGCTGTTTCTTCAACAAGACTACAAAATGAGCAAATTTCATCAATATGGTGATATAAGTATATAAGTGAGATTATAATGTCAACATGGCAGATAATGTCTGGATCGCATTCATACTTCACACATTCAGGCTATAGAGTACGTACTCGGTGTGAGACCAACGTTTAAGTAGAGATGTTTAGATAAAGGGCTTTGTGTAACTAATACAGTTTTTCTCGATTGCTAACACACAATTCATGAAACAATTCACCATTCATCTCACAACAATAAACACAATTTCAAAACTACACACCAACTTGTACAAATCTCAATCTTCCAGGGCAAAATCAAATATTTCAGTCAAAAACACATTATCATTGGTCAGAATCAAACTTTGACTTTAGATGATACACAAACCTGACAAATACACAAACTACTTCACTGCCTAGAGAACACTAGTGAGATCCATTCAAAACACTTACAAAAACCTCCTTTTGGAAATCTGGAATAATTTTGCAGGTCACCGTCTATTACATAAATAGAAGGGTGCAGATACAGTGAAATTCAGCAATGAGCTTTAAGAAAAGTTCATTTTCATTACAATACTGTAAAGAGATCTTGCAGTAGATGAAAAGCACTGGACTGGAAAAGTTCAAATACCAAATAATTGAATATGAATGCACAATACAATACTGTCACTTACTGTACAGTAAAAAATACAAATAATTAAACTGTGCCAAATTGCATTATAGTATTAAACTAATATTGCCATATTAGTGTTCTAACAAAAGACTTTCTCTACCTCCCATGGGCAGTCATCTCTCAGTTCTGCAAAAATGCAGTGCGTGTAAGAAGTACTTGACTACAAATCTATATCTATGTGCTATAGTATTTACAATATATATATATCATATTTCACCTGCAACAACAATGTGAATTTCCGAGTTCTCCTCATGAAAGAGCCACGGCTGGCAGATCAACATGCTAATTACTATCATCTTTAACAGTTGAATCACTTGAGTTTTGTCTTGTTTTTCTCTGTTATTGAAAACCAGGTATCTGTCTCCACAATCTCTGATCAGTTTCTTCAGTTCTGCAGACTTACTTTTCTTCACATAATCCTCTATAGATTCATCCTCAAGATCGTCTCCTCTAGTGAACAGAACGATGCTGAACTGAGCAGCTTTATGACCAAAGATATTTATCAGATCTACAGTGTCTGTTTCTTCCTTGGTTAATCTTAACAAACTCAACACAATGACAAACACATGAGGTCCAGGTGACGACATTGAAACACATTTCATTATTTCATCCACCGCTAGTTCATTTGAGATTGTCGTGTCAAAGAGTCCTGGAGTATCAACAACAGCTACTGATCGACCATCAACTTCACCAACTCCCTTCATGCAAACAGTCGTCACTGAATCTGTGCTCAATCGGCTCTGAAACTCCTTTCTACCCAGAATAGTGTTTCCTGTGGCGCTCTTTCCACTTCCAGTTCTCCCAATCAACACAATCCTCAGTTGCTCCAGATCATCTGCTTCACCTTCAGCACCTGAAAATCATGATGGTACAAAATAAATAAATAAAACACAAAAAGACTGAAAAGAAGTGTAGATGTTTACAAATGATTATACTGGACTGCAGAAGTTGCAATTGGTTAATTTATCAAATAACACCAGCATTTCAATTACTTGTTCCTCTACTTTGCACAATGACATTCATACTCTGCAAGCCTAGTGTAGAATTTTAAGGCATCATACATGCTTCTGATGCAAAGGCGATACTAAAAAGTAGGAATCTTAGTTACAGTTCCTTATTACACAACTCATTCTTGGCCAGATTCTAAGGCATTCACATATAGACTTAAAATGTCTAAAAGGTACAGCAAATTAAGCGATGAAGGTAAATGGTCATGAAGAACTGGGCCCGTATTTATCAAGCCTCTGAAAATTACTCTCAAGAACGCTGCTAAGAATTGACTTAAGTATAAAAAAATTCTTGGCTCAAAGCTGTGCTTAAAAGTTAGCTATCATGCATCTCAGTCGTAATTTAAGCGAAGTGTAGGACTTAATCTTAAGTGTCAGTCTTAGAGTTGATTCACGACACTTTGCTGTGCCACAAATGGGGATTTTGGATGACGAAATACGCATGGACCAATCACTGAATAGATTTCCTTATTTAAGAATATTCTCAGATAAATTCACATTGAATGGTTAAATTCCTAATAGGAGTTTATATTCAACACACATTTGACAATAAAGCGTTTTCTAGAGAATACATTATGGTAAGGAAACGAATCGTCATCACAACCTTAATTTAGGGTTGTGCCGGTAGACGATAGTATGGTGTATCGACGATAGTCAGAGATATCGCCTGTTGCTGATTTCTTTGATGACAGCAAGACGATTATTATTATTATTATTATCCGTCAAAAATATAGGCACCTATCTTTAGTGATGCAGCGCGGAGAGCCGCTTCAGAATTTGGTGAGTAGCCGTGATCAGCTCCGGTGGCCGTGTCAGAGCCGTAACATACCCCAGACGTGTGCAGTGTAAATAAGGGGTAAGAGATTTATTCATGTTACAGTGTAGGTAGCTTCACTGATTATAACGGGAGTGTTTTTAAAGAGCATAATACTCGCGCTCGACTAAAGTGAGTTATGATGTTCTTTGGTAATGTAAATATTCTTTGCTCGTTTCTGTTTGAATAACTGAGGAAATACAAATGTTTTCAAGACCGTTCTTCCTCTCCTGAAAGATTCGCGCACATCTCTGTCTCCTCAGCACCATCACAAACCCCTACTGCCAACTCCTAACCACTTGAGAGACCTCTCGAGCTGTCTTAAATAACTGGGAGAGTAAGAAGTAAATTTAATGAATTCTCAGCACTTAAGACTAAAATGGCACTTTGAGAAGCTTGATAAATACGGGCCCTGAATTTAAACATGCCACTTAAAGGGCACTTATTATTTTCCCCCTTTTTACAAGATGTAATGTTAATCTTATGGCTCTCCTGAATGTGCCTGTGAATTTTCAGCTCAAAATACCATACAGATTGTTTATTATAACGTGTTGAAAAGTGACATTTTTGGGGCGGGTCTAAAAAGTGCTGTTTCAGGGGTGTTCCTTTACATGAAAATGCTGCAGCTGCAACTTCCCGCCCAACTGCAGAAGGGGGCAGAGCCTAGACCTCTCTGCTTTGCGTATGGCAATAAACAGAGAGGAGAAGCAACATGTGCGAGAGTGAGAGGACCGGTATTCAGCCGTACATGTACAAACCGGACTCAGATTCAGAACATGGACATTGAGTGTGCATTAAGGGCACTGCGCTTCGGCTATTTTAAGACTTGGGACAGTCTTGCACACTTACTTGCTGTCGGGCACACATGCTCTCAATTGGCCAAGACTGCAAGTGCGGGTATTTGGACAAGGCACTGGTCTTGGGAGTCTCTACTAATTGGCTAATGAGTTTATTCAGGTGCATTTGATTAGGAAGAGTTTTAAAAAAATTTAGTGTTGGTGTGCCTCAAGGAACAGGGCTGGACAACACTGATTCAGATTTGCAAGACTGAACTTCATGATGGAAATCGTATAAAAAACATTTTATTTTAAAAGAATATTATCCACTCACCTTCTGATTGAATCTTCTGCTTTAACTCTTCATTTTCATTCTCCATTCTCTTCAGTTCTTCTTTATATTTCTCCTCTGCTTCACCTCTGACTCTGTTCTCCTGAGCTTTCATATACATCTGTAGTGAATACGGTTCAGTCTTCATGTTCTCTATATATTCCAGTAGTTCTGGAATCTGTCTGGAGTTTTCAGGTTCATTTAACCCCATCACTCTGTACTGACCTCCACAGAGACTGATTAACCTCTGAGATTCTGGTCTGGATTTGACTAAATCTGTCACTAGAGTTCCAACAGTGAGATCTGTGGTGAAAAGCAGCATGAAGTGCTCTCTGGAGTTGAATATCTTCTGGATCTCCTCCATTTCTGCTTTGTCTTCATCAGTCAGTGGAGCATCAGGAACAATGAGGAGGAAGACATGAACTCCAGGATGACAGAGAGACACACAGTTGAGAGTCTGATGCATCACGTCCTCCTCTGAGAGATGGATCAGAGCTGGAAGCTTCACCAGACTCATCTGATGACCATGAATCTTCTCCTCCTCCATCACACACTCTGAGCTGAACGTCTGATGTGACATGGAAAGTGTTTTTTCCCCCATGAAACATTCCAATACAGAGGCTTTCAGAGCAGCATCACTTCCACACAACACCAGGTTCAGGTCTGGTTTTGTAGATGCCTGTATTGTCACTGAAAAACATGAGGAAGAGAAAGAGGGATAAGCAAACTGCCTTTTAATAGAAACCACAGAACATTTGACTTCCTAAAGGTTTTTAGGCCTAATGTCAGAATAAAACAGTAATAATGTTCAAAAATATTTTTTTACTATATCAGTCCTAATTACTATTAGGTTATTAGAAAAATAGGGTGACCAAATAGCCTCATTTTCTGGGGCCAGTCCTGTTTTTTGGTGTCCTGTCCCTGACTGGAGCTGTCTGCTGAAATGTTCCCAGGGGAATTTCAAAACAGCCGGCAAATATGTTGCAATGGAGCAATATGTCAGAGCAAGCATGTAGTGATTATTTCTACCAGCAGATGGGCTGCATTGATTACTTGGTCACATGCCGCACATGAGCTATTATTATCAATAATCCAATTCTAATTATTAATTATTTCATGCTACTGAAATAACCACTGTGAATTCTTGATTTTGTCATCTGTAATGTGCAATAAACAAATTCATAAATGTTTTTCATCTTAACTTTTCATCTGTAGCCAGAATATGATGTGCTCTTTACCCACAAAAATCTTTCTATTAATCTTATTTAATAATCATGATTACAATATCAAGATAATAATCAACAATATTTTATGATATTGCCCTATTCTGTAATTAGTTTATTATTATTATTATTATTATTATTTATAGGCTGTTTACATAATGCAATTGTTGTGTAAATCATATACAGTATGCCAGCCTTGAGCAGCATTAAACTAACATAAATGTCATGTCAGATGCAGCTTCTGTTTCACTTTTGCAGTGTAAAGATCGCTTGTTTTGATGTTGAAAAAAAATGGATTTGTAGCAGTCTATAGTATTCTGATTGATTTAGGTAACTTGTTCAATTTAAGTACTTGGCATAAAAACCCACAAGATACATTTAACAAGGTAATTATAATTGATCATACTCTTTGAAGTATGCTATAAATTAGATTGTTTTGGACAAGGCACAAAGGCTAGAGCTGGCGATCATGAATTGATGGATCAGCAGCTGGGGTGCCCATGAGCTCCACCAGAGCGCACTCCTCACTACTCCTCTGCAATTCCATCAGGAACCACATTTCCCAAAAATCTTTGCCTGGACTCATTGTTGTGTGATCACTTCCACCTGTGTGCCATTAGCTTATTAGCTTGTTAAGGTCTGTGTATATAAGTGCTGCGTTCCACTCCATGTTTAGACACACACTAGCAAACTTCTCTAATCACTTCCCCTTGAGGAAGTCCCCGCTGCCATTTTGAAGTGTGTTCCACTTTGTAAAGTGGATGAGTGAAGTTTATATGGAAAAACACTCGACCCCTCGATATTGACCGAGGGAGTGAGTCTGCTTCATATGCACACTTCAGGCCGCTCTATAGACCACAATGCAACACGACTATGACGTCATCGCAGATCACGTTTAATTTATTCCCACCCCAAACAACTCTATAATATATATATATATATATATATATATGATTATTTTGTTATTTTTTTATTTTTTA
>NW_015507533.1:4815-6688 GCF_001515645.1 Sinocyclocheilus grahami | reverse complement strand
TATATATATATATATATATATATATATATATATATATATATATACATATAGAATGCTGCACCAAACAAATTCATAAGGGGAAAATGTAAACAATAAGCCTACTCCTTAGCAGATTCTAAGTGATCAAGGGCTTAGGACGTTCCAGTTCAGCCCTTTCAAGGATTCCACCAGTAGTGGGCACTCATGCAACGTAATCAATGATGTACATCCGAGTAAATGAGACAGAGGGAAGTTAGTGAGTGAAGGGCATAAAAAATGGACTGGGACGCAGCCTAAATCTGAGCTTGAGTTGTTGTTTGTCAGTTGATGTTCCTGTATGCATTTTCCCAGTTGATGCTCCCTTGCTTTCTCTGTGTGGATTATGTTCCTGAGTCCCTTATGTGGATTACACCTTGGTTCTTGGCTTGGATTATCTGTGTTTTAATAAACTTTTGTGTTTACACTTGGATTCTCGCTCCTCCTTGTCCTGGCTGACACTTAACACTAGTTAACATTTCCTGCTGGTAGATGTTGGAACTACACAAGTAAACATCATGTTTCCACTTTGACTGCCTTTTAAAAATGACCATTTTTCCTATTAACTGTGTTTGTATACTTAGTTGATTCACATACTATTGGGGCGATCAACACTTGAACTGCGATGCCTCCTGCCTGCAACAAAAATAGGAACAAAAGTGAGCAGGTGCAAATGTTTCAAATGTTTGAAAGTTTCACTAAGTTACATTAAAACTGAAAATATTATTAGAATACTCTATTTCAGAACACTGAAAGGAAGCCTTTCTGAAAATGCACTTCTTGCTCTTGAATTTAATTCTCTTTGTTCCTTATTAAATATTGTCACAAGCTATCAACCAAGTAGAACAGACTTGCACAATTGAGTTTAATCAGTTGTATCTTAGAAATGGCTAGGAATTGGGCATCTGGATGATTTTTACATCTAGTACTGTATTTCTAACTGCATGAGGTGAACAACTGAACAATTTATCTTAAAACAGCATACAGTATGTGGTTATATTGCTCTTACAAAACACTCAATTGGAGCAATGATGGCAATAACAGGTACCAATTATAATGTTCTATAATATTTTATTTTAAAATTATTACATTTCCTATCAAATGCAAAAGTGCTGATGTTTTGAGTGCTAATTTTAGTTTTTGTGTCATTTTAGTTTTAGTTTATTTAGTTTTAAAAAACCCATTTTATACACATTCAACAACACTCTCCTCTGAAACAATATAGTTTTAAGACAGTTACAGGCCACTACATTATTTGCACTTAAAATATAATGTTACAATATCATGATCAATTAATTATTGTGGTATTCAGGGAATGGTGATATGGACCTGATCTAAATAGTATTTTCTTAAATCAGAAGATTTGATATGATTGCATGAACTTTAAAAACAGATAACAATTGACAATACCAAATTTTCAAATCAATCTTTCAGAGCAGTTTGAGCTGTAGTGATGCAGTTATAAACAGGTCATTTATAAGCCTACAGTATGTCCAAATCACCCAGTCACCCGATACAGTTTCTGTCATTTCTAAATTCCTCATTGGAGAAAGGCAAATCACACAACAGACAGTGTTCTGGCCTCCTGATGCTTCTGCGATGAAGCAGCTTATGCTTTTCGAAATATGCTTAGGGATACATCATTTGTCAATTTGTCTTGTTTAGTATCAACAGCACTAAATATGAGAGAGACTGATAGTCGTTGTTTAATAGATGTTAAACAGCTCAACAGATGTAAACTAAAACAAATACAGCAGTTGACTTACTGTGGGGCCGATCCAAGTCTGGACTCCTTCTGCGAACTGCACAACACAAGAAAACACACACACACACACACACACACACACACACACACACA
>NW_015507533.1:0-4709 GCF_001515645.1 Sinocyclocheilus grahami | reverse complement strand
GCTCTCTCCCACCTTCAATACCACAACTGAGGTGCCCTTGAGCAAGACACCGAACCCCCAACTGCTCCCCGGGTGCCGCAGCATAAATGGCTGTCCACTGCTCCGAGTGTGTGTTCACTGTGTGTGTGTGTTCACTGCTGTGTGTGTGTGCACTAAGGATGGGTTAAATGCAGAGCACTAATTCCTAGTATGGGTCACCATACTTGGCCACATGTCACGTCACTTTATTTCGATAGTCCCCTTTAGACATTTTACTAACAGTAAGTAACTTTGCAACTACATGTCAACTAGCAGTCATTAGAGTATTAGTAGACAGTCTGCTTAATATGTTCTATCACTTTATTTTGATGGGTCAGCAACATACAACATACTGACTTTAAGAAACTTTGCAAGTATATGTCAACTTATTCTACTAACCCTAAACCTACTCTAACAGTCTACTCTGAGAGTTAGTAGACGTGTAGTTGTAAATTAATTAGAATTTGTTGACATGTAGTTGACATGTAGTTACAAAGTTACTTATAGTTAGTAGAATGTCTAAAGTGGACTATCGAAATAAAGTGTAACCCAAATTAATTATGGTTTTATTGTAGTAAGTGTAGTAACCATATTTTGTTTTTTTGGCGTATTGATTACCATTTGTACAACCAGTTTTACTGCAAATACCATGGTTAAACTATGGTTAGTGTAGCAAAACCATGGTTAATTTATGGTTACCATGGTTTAACTAGCCTATAGTAACCATGTTTTTTTTTTTTGTGGTAAAACCATGGTTAATTTTCTTAATTTTTTTTTAATGTGAATTTTATTAATTCAAAGGCTATCATTAACTTCTGCTTTAGTTTATATAGCATAGCATACTCATTTATGATCCACGATCCTCGTTTAATCGACGACACCCCAAACACTGAACCGTGTTCTGACCTCCTGATGATTCTGTGATGCATCGGCTTCTATAGTTTATTAATATGTTTAGGTTTACAGCATTTGTCAATTTGTGAGTTGCATCGCTTTGCATTAGCAGCGCTGACAAAATTGTTAAATCAAACTTCAGTCATTCAAATAAAGATATATTAAACCCAGAGTCAATTACTCAAAAATAACTGTTTTGATCTGATCATAAACGAGTCGTGGGTCTGAGTGCAGTTATTGATTATTATTAATTTCAGCAGCTTGCAGATCCTCGTTTATGTCAGACTGTGGCGACAGCGTGTCTCTTAGCTCGCTCACATATACCATATCTATAATAACGGAAAACATATCGTTTTTATGACATAATATGACGTTATTACGTGAAAAAATGTGTAGTTTTAACGAGAAAATTATATCGTTTTTACGACATATCTCGTTTTTAGGAGAAAATATGTCGTTTTAACGAGAAAACATCTCGTTATTACGAGAAAATATGTTGTTTTTATGACATATCATCTGGTTATTACGACATAATTGAGTGGGGAAAAAAATATGTGTGGCAGCAATGCGTCACCGTAATCTGTGAGTATTGCACTATTGGTGTGAAATATGCTATGCGTGCTGTAGGCTTAGCTCTTCCTGTTTCGATGCACCAATTTTAAACAAGTAACGTTACGTCCAACTACTAAAATATAATTTAATAAGAGAAACGATCGGTTGACACAGAAGGATTAGATTATGATAGATAATTAAAGAAACGTGTATCATGCTAGTACATAAAGTTAGCTAAACATCTTACCTGATCTGTGTGCCATTGTCTCGCCACACCTTTAAACCGAAAGTAAAAGTATGAAGCAAGCACGCGCCACTCTATGGATGCATTAAAACACACATGTTCTGTAATGGCGCAACAGCCTATATAAAATAATTACTATAACGTTATCGTAATCTGCAAAACGTTGTAATTTTTGTAAAAATCTAATAGGCTACATTTAATTCAAGTCTACAACAGTTTTTCCCATTCTCATTATAGCCTATTGTAAGGCCTAGAGAAAACATTCATTGTGAATTTAGCTTTTTGTTTTCTATCAGATGCTATAAGGAAAACAGTAATCTGAGTATATATAAGTGACATGTACAAATACAAGCACATCCTTCAAGTCAAGTAGGCCTAAACTGCTAAATTTTGTATTATAAGTCCATTACAACTTTTAATTGCCATGTATTTTCCTAGCTAAATGCAACATGACAGTTTTTGTGATTAGGTTAAGCTTAAAGTGTCAATAAAATGAAGATTTTAAACACTACATCGTTTACTCTTCCTCGTGACTTTCCAAAATCTGAATGTATTAATTTTTCTTGTTGAAGAATGTCTCGGTGACTTTATTTTTGTTTTCCTGTAGTTTTTATTTTCCTGTAGAGGAAAAAAAACAAGCAAACAGACAGACAGACAGTAAATCATCAGATAACATAAACAAAAAGTAGAAATGGCTTGTACACAATCTTAATGCTTATTCATTTTTGTATTAACTTTATTTTACTCGAGACACATTTTTTTAACCCAAAGTATAACATTCAAACTTAATGCATCTGCAAAGTCCCAAACCTCTGAGAGGGTGATAACCTCTGGGTGCCTGGGCCATTACTTAGGCTATCTATATTCAATCCAGAGGCATCATGCCCATTCAAACCAAGGGAGTAAAGAGATCGAAATGAAGGGAAAATAAATCAAATACATAATGAATAGAATAATAATAATAATAATAATATAAAATATTGCGGAAAACAGACGATCAGTTAATGGACTTACAAGACTGTCAGATGGATAAAAATGAAATTTTATTTTATGTACTTTATGTAGCATTTATTCATGATCAACTTCATTTGAATGCTGTCTACATCGCGTGCAATGCTATGGTCTCACAGGTTTGTTTATGCATCACACTCGTGGCCACATAAATGGATGTTGTTTAGGGGGAAGTCGTGGCCTAATGGTTAGAGAGTCGGACTCGTAACCCAAAGGTTGTGGGTTCGAGTCTTGTACCAGCAGGGATTGTAGGTGGGGGGAGTGAATGTACAGCGCTCTCTTCCACCTTCAATACCACGACTGAGGTGCCCTTGAGCAAGGCACCGAACCCCCAACTGCTCCCCGGGCGCCGCAGCAAAAACCGTACATATCTGGTAGGGAAGACTGGTTTTATGCGTAATTAATAGATTACACTAACATTAGGATACTTTGCCTATCGCCCATTATAGATCAACTAACATGATCTATAAAGGTGCAAAATGCATTTACTACACATATTTGAGAAGAGAGATATTTCATGATATAGGCTTAGTTAACACGTTTGGAAATAATTTGAATAAAAAGGAGAAATGAAATAAAAACATAAGCCAACATCAGTTACCAACATCAGTTATAATATATATAATAACAGGCCTAACAATAACATCAAAAGCCTCTACAATTGAACCTGCAAAGCCTGCAATTGCAGTTATTTGTAGAATTATCTTCTTTACGTGGGTTGTGCATCAGCACGTCTCTTCAGCGTGGATGAATCTAATGTTTTGAGGAGTGTGGCTGTCAGTCACCACACTGCTGTGGATATTTACTGTACTTCAGAATTACAGATAATACGTTTTAGGTATGTCCAAAATAAGAACTTTCACCCGAAAATGTTATCTGAACAAGAAAGAAACATGTCTGCTGGTTTTGTTCAGACCAACTGAAAAAAAAAAAAGTTTTAAAAAGAAAGTCACTGTCATTTTGATCTGCACTCACTTCTGAGGGAACATCAATTTATGCATTTTTTGGGGATTTTTTTTATTTACCTCTAAATTTACCATATTTTTATGTAAAATATGCTTATCTGTATGTTATATTTAATATTACTTTTACTTCAGTACAAAAAAATTAATTCAGTCAAAACCTAAATATTTGGTGACTTTGATGACATCTGATGGTATAAAAATATCAAAATATCTTACCAATTTATTTGCCCAAAAAGTTCTTTAAAACTTTCGATTCTATTGTACTGCCATTTTTCTGGGGGCTTTGAAGCACACAGAATATCTAAACTGCATGTAAGTCTAGGTCATTGGGGGGGCTTAAGTTTGCCAAATTTCCAACACTACTATTGGGCTGTCAATTGTAGAGCCTTAGCATTCTGGCAGGACCCATGCCCGAGTCTTTCAGCTGATCTCCCTTCATGGCTTATGATTGACCGGGGTGCTTCGCATTACTTCCTCCTCCGAGAGCCGAGTCAGAGCTGGAAGCTCCACCAGACTGATCTTACGTCCGTGTATCTTCCCCTCTTTCTTCACACAGTCTTTAACATTCTCTTTTTGATGTAAGTAAGGAAAAAAATTCTTTTTTCCTCTTAAACGTTTTGATATGGATTTCTTCAGGGTTTCATTAAATCCACAGACCACCAAGATCAGTTTTCTGGTGACATTTATACTTCCTTAAAACAACAACAGAAATATCTTTCTAAAACAAATTTAGATATAATATAGATAGTTTGTATTTCTGTTTAATCAAGTGAATACCATAATCAGTTTGTAAACTTACCCTTTAGGCGATCATACTCTGGACCTTGCTCTGTATTACTCACTGTAAAAGAAGAAAAAAAAAGAATTAAGAAGTTTCAAATTCATGGTGCTAGCTTACATTTTTTTAAATTAATATTTTAATGGCAATTCCTTCTACATGTGACTTGGCATGATAATATACGGTGAGAATCACAAGCTTATTTTTTTATAGTTTTATGGACAGATAGGCTGACAGTTACTCTTGA
>NW_015507532.1:64116-64903 GCF_001515645.1 Sinocyclocheilus grahami | reverse complement strand
TGCTGCAATGGTGAAGAGCCACTGCAAACAACAGAAGATAGAGGAGAATATATGGGTACTTTTGCTTGCTATATAAGTGAAGCAAACTTGCCACTTCAGTTCGAATGTGAATAAATGGCTGAATCATATGATTCATCCTGGGGTTTTTTCATATATTTTTACTGTATTCATCTTTTCTTTTTTTATTATTGTTTTTTTGATCCTTGAATATGCAAGACAGTAAATCAATATCACACAACCAAAACTGTGATATTGCTTTTATAAACAATTCAGTGAAACAAGTATGTAAATAATTAAGAAAGGGTCAATGACTCTATTATGTGCATACAAATTTTAGTAGATGATATGTAAATTAAATGAGTATGCAACATGAATTGCAGATGTAATACATACAGTGTTTTTCAAAATCAGTAAATAATTCACAAGGCTAGTTTATTTTTTTAAATCATTTTCTCTAGACACACCTTAAATTCTTGGCTTTAACTGTTTCCAATGTTGTTGCAAATGACATTCTGGAAGCTGCCGTGTTGATCCATTAGCAGGGCTGCAGATTATATGATATATTGTAGATATAAATGTGAATGTATCATGTGTAATACAAACAAAGAAATCGTGTAGATGGATTTCCAGCTCGTACATGTTTCATCTTGTCAATTTGTATGAATGGATTTGTTGTTTGTGAATTTACCTGTTGGTAAAATAGTATCTTTATACTTCAATTAAACCACTTAAACCACGTCAATTCCCCCCAGTGTGCATTTCTGACACTGGGGGTTATTTTTTTTTT
>NW_015507532.1:62248-63058 GCF_001515645.1 Sinocyclocheilus grahami | reverse complement strand
TTCATTGTGGATGTTTCTGTTGCTGTTTGAGGGTGAATATGTTGCATGTGGCATGGCACACTGGGAAGGAGATTACGTCTTGGATGAAGAGCTCCAGATTAAATGGTGCAAACCCACTGGAGTAAGGGACGGTAAAGTGAATAAAACTGAACTGCGAGAACTCACCAAAAAAATCATTTTCTACTCAAGGGTGAGTCTACTTTACAATTTTTACCATATTGTCAACTATATATATTATTTTTTTCTTACTTTTGTGTGTTTATTAGTTTCCAGCTTTAATTCTGCTCACATTCCTTGCCATTGTTGTCATTGCTGCTGTAAGCAGTTGGGATTGTAGAATAAGATGTCTGGAGCATCAAGAAAAGCGAAATAAACCAACACAACTATCAGAGGCATCCATCTACGGTTCAGAGGTTGAACTACAGCGGCCCGTCTGAACTCATCAGGGTGATCTGCATACAAATGCACCTAGATTAAGACTGTTACAGGGAACAACTTGGGTGATGGGTCATTTCTAGGGTGATGTGTGCTGTTTTGACAAAACTATCTGGATTCACTGCATTTGTACCTGATGAATCGTTTGCTAATGCACCTTTGTGGTTTGCTGTATTGTCTTGGTGTAACTATATCAATTAAAATTGACCTTCTAACTGTGTAAAGTAAAATGTATGATAATAGTGTGGATGTGAAATATAATAAACAGTTAAAACAATGTAAACCCAATGGTTGTTTTAAAATATTGTCTTAATGTTACTCACAAAGTAATGTGACACTCATTTAAAATGCTGTTTAATATATTGAATTCTTTTA
>NW_015507532.1:57854-61296 GCF_001515645.1 Sinocyclocheilus grahami | reverse complement strand
GCCCAGTCCTAAGCCTGCTCCAGTCGGGGAGCTCACCACCTCTGTTCTTCAGACTCCCACTAAGCGGCGGAATTGTGAGAAGGAGGACAGGAAGACTCACTCCAGAGTCCGCTCCAGTCCCGGATTTCACTGAGCCCAGTCCCGAGTTCGTTCCAGTCTCGGAGCTCACAGGGCCCACTCCAGAGCACGCTCCAGTCCCGGATTTCGCAGAGCCCACTCCAGAGCACGCTCCAGTCCGGGAGCTCACAGAGCCCACTCCAGAGCACGCTCCAATCCGGGAGCTCACCACCTCTGTCCTTCAGACTCCCACTAAGCGGCGGAGGGTGAGAAGGAGGACAGGAAGACACACTCCACAGCTCGCTCCAGTCCGGGAGTTCACAGAGCCCAGTCCAGAGTCCGCTCCAGTCCCGGATTTCACTCCAGTCCCGGAGCTCACCGAGCCCAGTCCAGAGTCCGCTCCAGTCCCGGAGTTCACAGATCCCAATCCAGAGCCCGCTCCAGTCCGGGAGCTCACAGAGCCCAATCCAGAGCCCGTTCCAGTCCCGGAGTTCACAGAGCCCAATCCAGAGCCCGCTCCAGTCCGGGAGCTCACAGAGCCCAGCCCGGAGCTCGTTTCAGTCCGGGAGCTCGCAGAACCCAGTCCTGAGACCGCTCCAGTCGGGGAGCTCACAGAGCCCGCTCCAGTCCCGGAGCTCACAGAGCCCACTCCAGTCCGGGAGCCCACAGAGCCCACTCCAGAGCCCGCTCCGTTCCGGGAGCCCACTCCAGAGCCCGCTCCGTTCCGGGAGCCCACTCCAGAGCCTGCTCCGTTCCGGGAGCCCACAGAGTCCGCTGAGACTAAACTCTCTCTGCTCTTGTTTTCAGGTACTCCTGAGTTGCTGAGAGGGATTTCGCTCCCACCAATGTTGCCTGACAGGATTTTGGCTCCGTCCTGGTTGCCCGCCTGGGTTCTGGTATGGCAGGAGCCTCACTGGTCCCCTGCTCGTTAATTCTGTTCTGATCAGTAGCACCTGTTTATCATTTACTCATTATCCCAGCTATATATACCATGCTCACTCTGTCTGTCATTGCGCCTTGATTATATTGTCTTCTGAGTTCTTGTTGTCTAGTTACTTCGTGTTCTCTGGTCCCTATGTTTTGGATTACCTTTTGCCACGTTTTTGTTCTGTTCTGTTTAGTTATATGTTAAATAAACTGCACTTGGAACTTACCTTGTTTTCTCCTGGCATTCCGTGACACGTCTTTTCTTTACCAATAAAGCCATTTCTGTGAACATATGATTAATCTCTCAATCACGACGCCAATTCAAGGCGTGTGTGGAGGCTTTAAAGAGTATATTTCCTCATTGATTTCACAGTTCTTACAAAACTTCCGACATACTTTTAATATTTCATAAGTAATAACGCAACGTTACATACATTAAGTCGCGGCCTATCTTCGAGCTTTTTATATCGTATACGGATTATGACTGCGTGAATATATCTTTTAACGACTGCCAACAGAAAACAATGCACAGAAGATAAGCCATATAGACTAAACCAATTTTTATGAATCAATATATAAATCTTAATACTTTATTTACTTCCCTAATTGGCCGCTGCTGTGTCGCTCGTCCATATGCAGATCACGTGCTCCAGAGAGAGACCCCGCCTCCACTGCGCGCGAGCGTGATTAACCAATCAAAAGGCAGCCCGCGTTTTCACACTAGTGATGGGAAGTTCGGTTCTTTTCTGTGAACCGGTTCTTTCGGACAGTTCGATTCAATAAACCGGTTCTTTGCAATAATTATATTGCACTTAAAAATAAAAAGTCAGTATTTAATAATGAAATAAAATGATTATTTTGGCTATTACTATAATTTAAATTATATCAAATATTATAAGAAATAAAGAAATGTTATGATAATAATCATAATAACAAAAATATCAATAATATTTATATATTATAATTGTATTATTTATATTACAACAATTTAACAAATCAATAAAAATGTATTATTTCAATATTACTGCAATATTTATTAAATAAAAAGTCATTATTTATTAATAAAAATAAAATGGGAATTTTATGTTATTATAAGATGTATAAAATAATATAAAAACAATATAAAGTAAAAACTCGATATATAATAATGATGATAATAATAATAATAATAATAATAATAATAATAATATAATTAAAATACTAACTTTATTTTACAGCAATTGTGCCATTTTTAATGGATTTGTTAACATTTAAATAACAATAAAACAAAGTTGTTATTGTTATTATTATTGATTAATTGTAATTGTTATAATATTTACAAAAAATACAATTATTATTTTGGTTATTATTAATAAAGACTCCATTTTTATTTTACAGTACAATTGGTTTATTGCAATCATAATATATTTATTTTCTCATTTGTTATAATTAATCATTAAATAATAATAAAATATTACAATATAAAATATTTTGGTTATTTAAATGTATAATAATAATAATTGTTATTATTCATATTATTATTATTATTATTAAATACTGACATGTTATACTACAGTGCAATATGATTACTGCAATAGTAAGAGTTTTTATTGATAATAATAATATAATTAAAATACTAACTTTATTTTACAGCAATTGTGCCATTTTTAATGGATTTGTTAACATTTAAATAACAATAAAACAAAGTTGTTATTGTTATTATTATTGATTAATTGTAATTGTTATAATATTTACAAAAAATACAATTATTATTTTGGTTATTATTAATAAAGACTCCATTTTTATTTTACAGTACAATTGGTTTATTGCAATCATAATATATTTATTTTCTCATTTGTTATAATTAATCATTAAATAATAATAAAATATTACAATATAAAATATTTTGGTTATTTAAATGTATAATAATAATAATTGTTATTATTCATATTATTATTATTATTATTAAATACTGACATGTTATACTACAGTGCAATATGATTACTGCAATAGTAAGAGTTTTTATTGATTTGTTTAATTGGTATATTTAAAATAAAGTAAAAAATAATATTTTAATAATAATATGAACATTGTTTTATTATTATTTAAATGATAATAAGTGCATTAAAAATGGTACAATTGCTGTAAAATAAAAAGTCTACTAATAACAATAATAAATATTTAATTTTATTTTATATTACAATAGAAACATTTTCAACTGTAGCAGTAATGTTATTATCTTATAAATAACAATCAAATTCATATTTTGGTTCATATTATTAATAAATACTGACATTTTATTAAATAAATATTGAAATAATATTTTTTTATTGATTTTTTTAGTTGTTGTAATTTAAATAATACAATTATAATTAATATAATATTTTTTCTTATTTTTGTTATTATGATGATTCAAATCAAATCAAATCATATTTCTTTATTTCTTATAATATTTGTTATAATTTACATTATAGTAATA
>NW_015507532.1:50514-57501 GCF_001515645.1 Sinocyclocheilus grahami | reverse complement strand
TAATAATAACCAAAATAATAACTTCATTTTATTGTTTTATTATAACAATAAAGAAATGTTATAATTGCAGTCATCCTATCATACTGTAAAATAAACAAGTGAGTATTTAATATTAACCAAAATATGAATTATATATTTTTATTATTTAAATTATGTTACCACTACATTAATCCTGTTCCACTGTAAAATAAAATGTCAGTGTTATACTACTAATAATAACCAAAATAATAACTTCATTTTATTGTTTTATTATAACAATAAAGAAATGTTATAATTGCAGTCATCCTATCATACTGTAAAATAAACAAGTGAGTATTTAATATTAACCAAAATATGAATTATATATTTTTATTATTTAAATTATGTTACCACTACATTAATCCTGTTCCACTGTAAAATAAAAAGTCAGTATTTATTATTATTATTAAATAGATTTTTACATTTTCAATAGGATTATTGTAATAGTAAGATTTTATTGATTTATTTAATTGTTATAATTAACAATAAAGTAACATTTATATTTTGTTATTATTATTATTATTATTAACAAAATATTATTTTTTACTTTATTTTAAATATACCAGTTAAACAAATCAATAAAAACTATTACTATTGCAGTAATCCTATTGAAAATGTAAAAAGTCAGTATTTAATAATAATAATAACAACCAAAATAATAACTTCATTTTATTGTTTTATTATAACAATAAAGAAATGTTATATTTGCAGTAATCCTATCATACTGTAAAATAAACAAGTGAGTATTTAATATTAACCAAAATATTAATTATATATTTTTATTATTTAAATGAAAAGTTACTACTACATTTTGCAATATTGCAATATTAAGTTTACAAATGTGTGGATTGAGTTTTTCTCCCACAAACACAAGAGTTTCATCTTCTCAAACTCTTCAAGTGCTGTTGTGTGGATCACGAGTGAAGAAACTCATTGACTAATAGACAAAAGACGCAAGCACTCACACATGCTGTTAAATATCATTATGAGAACTATACCCTGACCTCGCCCCTAAACTTTTTACATTTGAAATAAATGTATATAGAAAAATAAATCAATACAATTGTACAGTATGTTTATTTCATGATTATTTTGTGGACAGCTGGATGAAATGTGGCCTGAAAGCTGGTATACACAATATACACACAATGTGAACATTCCTAATAATCAAAGCAAAACACCCATAAAATATATACTCATTGATATACAGTATATTATAATAAACAGAAGAAGCGTCCTCACTAGCAAGAGTGATTTCAAACGGCTACAAAGTAGCGGCTCTTTCCTCCACATAGCAAGCGCTGCGCAGGACTGTCTCTTGAGACGTGAGGAAAGCCGCCAAAATACATCTACAAATTAGATCATATTTATGTCAAAATGCCTACACTTACACATATGTATATATGGTGTCTTAAACACTAACGTATAGATTATATAAACAACCATATAGTTATATATGATTGTTTTAGCCACGATACTAATGTATCTAATGAATTTTGTGGGACGAAATAGCTTAACCTTTAAATCACAAACAGTGATTCATCTTTTCTTATAACGTCAATGTTGCGCCACAGTTATTGGTTTGTTAAATAGTTAGCCTACCATTCAGTGTATTGTGTCAGTTTAACATTACTTCAGTGTATTTCTGGATTCATTCACATGAACATAAAGCCTGCTTAAATCTGTTCCTCTCCTCAGAGCATCCAGTACACTTTATTTCTCTGACTATCTCCAGCTCATTTGAGCAACGGCAGACGTAAGTAATTCTGGGCTTTGAAATAATGGAAACTCGTTCACTCATTGACTTATTCCTGATGTGTAGGACATCGTGCATCGGAGAGCTGTCGCAGATCGATGGTATGTGAATACAATCAATATTAATTTGCATAGGGCTCACTGACGAGCACTAAATGTATTTATTTCCTTATCTGAAATAGGCCTAACTGAAATTTTGTCTGAATTATCTGCTATATGGACACACTCTGCCAGCACTGCATGAAACACAATCAGAAAATTATTTATGAATCAAATTTATAGCTACTATTACTTTTTTTAAAATAGACAAAGACTTTTTTATTCATGTTTCCATTTTTATACAGAAATGTATTCAGCATATGCTTCATGAATATGGCTCAATATGTAAAAGAGCAGCTCTGAGAATCTGTTGTGCTTTTCCATTGAGTTTATCATTTTCTAAGTGAATTATTCTTTCATTTACTCTCGAATGTGAGGCAGTGGAAAACTGATGATGTTTGTTGCTGGCTGACAAAAAATGAGCTTTCTGGACTTTCTCCATCTTTTGAAGGTGTGTGAACAACCTGAACACTGACTATTTACAATCGCCCACTGTGCAACAAGAAGACATTTGATCTTACACATTTACTCAAACACATTGGACTATATCATCAGCATGAGCCTCATTTCCACAGAAATTGTGGACTTAATGGATGCAGCCACACAAGTAGTTGTTTTACTTCATACCGCTCTCATGTTTATCATAAACATAAGACACTGTTAAAACAGCAGCATTCTGTGGATAGCCATCAACATGTTGAGAATGATTTAGGATCAGAAATAGCAGAAGAAGATGAGCATCTACCATGTGACTCAGTACAGACAGAAAGAATGATAAAGTCCAGCAACCTTACTCACGAAGAATTCATTGAAGGTTTGAAAAAAAAGTATTTGCTTGTTCATCCTAAAAATGAGAGAAAAACATACAGTGCCAGCAGTTGTACAGAAAAGTGTTGTTGAAGATCTCAGGACAGTATGTGATACATTCACTGTAAAAAAAATTCCTAATTTTATGGAAAATAACTAAATTTTTTACAGTAATTTTCTGTAATTGTAAATTATGCTTAAAACTATGTAAAATTACTAACAATATCTGTAAATTAACAACTTGACTGTAATTTTACGGATTATATTATTAATGACAAATTACAGTAATTCTCATTTTTTATACAGAAAAATTACGGTATTATTTATACAGTATTTTTCCTGTTTTCATAAATTGCATACAAATTCATGTCAAATTACGAACAACAGCTGTAAATGAACAACTTGACCATTATTTTAAGGAATATATCATTAATGACAAATTACAGTAGTTCTCATTTTTTTATACGGGAAAATTACCTTATTATTTATACAGTATTTTTTCTGTTTTCTTAAATTACATACAAATTCATGTAAAATTACAAACAATATCTGTAAATTAACAGCTTGACTATTATTTTAAGGATTATATTATTAATGACAAATTACAGTAATTATCATTTTTTTATACGGGAAAATTACCTTATTATTTATACAGTATTTTTTCTGTTTTCTTAAATTACATACAAATTCATGTAAAATTACGAACAATATCTGTAAATTAACAACTTGACCATTATTTTAAAGGGGACATATCATGAAAATCTGACTTTTCCAGGTGTTAAGTGCTACAATCAGTTCCCCGGTGCATCTACCAACCAAGGAAACGTGAAAAAGATGAACCCAGTAACTCTGTTTAGGTAAGCCTTTTTCTGCAAGCGTCTGAGAAAACGAGCGTGTCTGATTTCGCTCTCTTGGTGACGTGGCAAAGGGATCTCATTATAATATTACCGCCCCTTAATCTGTTTCCACCCACGGCGCCGTCATTTTGATTTGGCAAGCGACAATGGTGTACCTGTTCTAATGCCATGGAGAAAGTTTGAGCAAAGCATGCTAACTGTTCTGTGTTTGGCTGCACAGATGAGCACAGAACACTGTTTACAGTCCCAGCCTCAGAGGAGACAACAGAGAAGTGCATTTATTGATTTATTTACTGTATATTGCTGCTGCCGCACAGATCTAAAATAAACATGCAATTTATTTCCCAGCGGTTTACCTTCACAGACATAACCCACTGTTTTTGTAACTCGTGTGTTTTTAACGTAAGCTTGTGTGTGAATGAGAACTTAGTTTAGTACTCACATGCTGTGACAGCCGCTTTCTGTCCGTGTGCTTCAGATGTGTGCACTCAGAAAACCGTATATCAGAAGTTTAAACTCATATGGTTTAAAACGCATGATTTCAGTGCGATAAACATGATAATCAGAACCAAAACAGATGTTTTTAGCAGGTACGAGCTGTAAAGATGCAGCTCTATTCTGGAAAAGGGGACGGGGAGCAGCAGCTCATTTGCATTTTCTGCTTCCACTCAAAATAGGCATTTTTAAAATGATATAATATATGATCTGTGGAGTATTTTTAGCTGAAACTTCACAGACACATTCTGGGGACACCAGAGACTTATATTACATATTGTAAAAAGGCACAATATGTCTCCTTTAAGGATTATATCATTAATGACAAATTACAGTAATTCATTTTTTATACAAAAAAATACTGTATTATTTATACAGTATTTTTTCTGTTTTCTTAAATTACGTACAAATTTACGTAAAATTACAAATATAATCTGTAATTAAATAATGTAGCTCATTATATTAAAGGTTTATGTCCATACTAGCAATTTAATGTTCTTTTTTTGTCATTTTAAAGTAAATCTTTAGCTTTATATTTAGCTGTATTTTTACATTCAAACTCTGTAATTTTATATAGAATAGAAATAGTATATATATAGAATAGAAAATCAGCCTTAAAATCCAGCCAATGAGCGTTTGATATTGCTGCTGTAAAACTTGTTGTAAAACTTCTTAACGGCAATTTTTTTAATTGTTACTATAACTACAGAGGAAGGAGATATATATCGATGAATGGTTTGAATTTGGATCTGTTCCTCACACAAAGCATCACACATATACCGAAGATCTGAATAAAAATAAAATACTTTTATGATCATGTTATTTAATGCTTGAGCATGACAGCATATTAATAAATGTATGTGCCCCATAATAAACCAAATAAATATTGCATGATAATGGTTAAATGATCTCTCTCTCTCTCTCTCTCTCTGTGTAAGGATTCTAAGATTATTTGTTCTGAGAATAATAATATAAATATAATACATTTATAATTAAGTGCAGTTTATTGCAGTTGACTGATTTACTGATTTGCTTAATTGTGAAATGATATGTTTCATTCTGTTTTGACTTGCCATTTCAAAGATTACATTTAAACAATACTACACTTCATTAAAATGTGCAATATTTGATTAATCTTGTTTATCATGGGTCACATAATATGCTGTCAGGTCACAAGTCTGATTTGGGCCACATAATCACTGGACTGATCTGGGCCACACTCCTCCCACCAGCAATCAGCCCTCATGTTTGCCATCATCACCACACATGGCCCAGCTCTGGCTGAAAGAGTACCTGCCATTGCTGACAGGAGGCCAGCAGTTCCAGCTTGAGGCCACGTTTGGGCCAAGATCGCTGCTATGTGGGAAGGACAACAATGTTTATGATGGAGCATTGCTCTTAGGGCCAACCTATACATTGTCTTTACTTTTGAATAACTAAAAAACAGACTTTCACTTTCTATGGTGAGAAGTTCAACATTTTCAGTTTACATTGTCTCATATCACAAATGCTATAAAGTCCTACTGCAGTCAATAGCTTGCAATATCTATGCTATTAAATAAAAGTATGTAGACAATTTTTGTAACTTGCATGCAATTATGGCATTATTTTTAAATAAGTGTTATGGTGGACAGAGGATTAACCAACAGGCTGTGTAACACTGAAGGGCAAATACAGAAAACGCCATAGCTGCACAACTGGTGCTTCTAAAGGAAAGATCGTGGATTTGTTGAAATACAAAAGGGTGCTTATTGGTCATGTCAATATAACTGCACAAGTAGCCACACACGCACGCGCGCACACACACACACACACACACACACACGTTGTGTTTCCATGTTTTATGGGGACATTCCATAGGCGTAATAATGGTTTTTATACTGTACAAACTGTATTTTCTATCGCCCTACACCAACCCTACACCTAAACCTACCCGTCACAGGAAACTTTATGCATTTTTAGATTTTCAAAAAAACTTAATTCTTTATGATTTATAAGCTTGATTCCTCATGGGGACCTATCCTTGTGGGGACATTTGGTCCCCATCATGTCATAAATACCAGGTACACACACACACACACAAACACACGACTGCCATGATTTTGCGAGTAAGACCTGTTCCTGAATTAGCGTGTTTTATTGATCATGTCTGAAAACATAGCTCCTCTGGCCTTAAACCTAATTTAACCCTAAAATCAGAGGGAACTGCCGGGTGGTAAACAGTGAATAGCACAGATGCACCTAACCCTAGCATAATGTGAAATCACCATTTGAAAAATTTGAATGTACAGTGCTCTCTTCCACCTTCAACACCACGACTGAGGTACCCTTGAGCAAGGCACCGAACCCCTAACTGCTCCCCGGGCGCCGCAACATAAATGGCTGCCCACTGCTCCGGGTGTGTGTTCACGGTGTGTGTGTGTTCACTGCTGTGTGTGTGCACTTTGGATGGGTAAATGCAGAGCACTAATTCCGAGTATGGGTCACCATACTTGGCCACATGTCACGTCACGTCACGTCAATATATAAACTCATAGCACAGTACTACTTAAAGTTATTGACACTTTGATAAAGAAATGTGCATAAATGAGGAATTAATAGCAGGATGCGTGTGGTGATGAAATGAGTGAAGAACAATAGACATAAAGCTGCGCCTCACTTGAATTGTCAAATACAGTCATCTCAAAATTCACTTGACTTAAACATGCTCATGGGAGTTTTACTTACTCAAAGTTGTTCTAAGGGCAGAAAGGAAAATGATTGGTTGAAAGATTCAACCAATGAAATTGGATCAGATGCGGGGTCAAGACTCGTTCAAGCCTCTGCAACATTTCATCAGTCAAAATTATACATCTCCCATCCTAGCGCTGCGAGCAGGAGTAACAGTTACTCAATAGTTTCAAAGCGCTGTTATTTTTAGTCTACTATATGCTGCTCTCAGGGCAGGAGTATTCAA
>NW_015507532.1:30937-50358 GCF_001515645.1 Sinocyclocheilus grahami | reverse complement strand
AAATGTGAGCCAAAATCATCACAATTAAAATAACCAAAGACTTAAACTACTTCAGTCTGTGTGCATTGAATTTATTTAATACACGAGTTTCACAATTTGAGTTGAATTACTGAAATAAATTAACTTTTCCACGACATTCTAATTTATTGAGATGCACCTGTGGATAGATAGATAGATATTAAATTGAAAAAGCTTAAATTGATTTGGACATTGTGTGTCATTATTTGCTCTTGTTCACAGATATTCGCGGCACTTTTCACCTCTTTTTTTTTTATTGTGGTTAAAAAAATCATAACAAACGAATTTGAAAGTGGGGGGGACACAAACGTGATTTTGAAAAGTGGGGGGGGACATGTCCCCCCTGTCTCCAGTGGAAATTACGCCCCTGAGGCTATATACTGGTTAGATTGGTAGTAAAAATGTTCATACAGTTGTTTTGGTTTTGAAGCTATATATATTATTATTGCTGTCAATCGATTAAAATACATTTTTTACTGAAATTAATCTCAATCAAAAAGTTTTTTGAAAACTTTTATATTGCAATAATTTCACATTCAATGTTCAAATTAATGAAGAAAAAACATAAAGACGATGAAGGAGCATTTTAGTTCTTTTCGCTGTCATCATTCAAATCTGCAAAAATTTCCGCCGCCGGAACTGTCGACCCCAGGAGGTTAAAGGCTGCTGAGCGTGCCTTCGTCTCAACGGAGGTACCAAAAAGTTCAGAAGGTGAAACCGGAGCATCGAGAAGAAAGCCCCTCTCTTTCTTCCCGATATCTGCCAGGTTCACCCACAGATGTCTCTCCGTTACCACCATTGCCGCCATAGACCTGCCCATGGTGGAGGCGGCCTGTTTAGTAGCACGGAGAGCGAGATCTGTGGTGCGGCGCAGCTCAGCTACCTGATCAGGAGAAAGGCCCTCACCTTTATCCAGGTCTTTCAGCAGATCAGCCTGATACGCCTGGAGCACCGCCGTAGTGTGCAATGAAGCCACAGCCTCACCTGCTGCTGCGTATGCCCTGCCATTTAAGCGCAATGTATCCTGGAGGGGCTTAGATGGCAAGGAGGGAGTATTAAGGGAGGATGTCTCGCCCGAAGAGAGATAGCTAGCCAGCGTCTCTTCTACAGGGGGTATCCTCTCATAGCTGTTTTCGCGCATCGCCTCGATGTTGGCATAACTCGTATGCTGGAATCAATAGATGCGAGAAGAAAACGGCCTCTTCCATTACTTCTCAATTTCAGTATGCAAATCAGGAAGGAATGGAAGGCTCACCTGAGCTGGACAGTTATGGTCAGAAAAATAACGCTCATCGAGACGACCCCGCGGCGCCAATCTCTTGGCCCGCTTCCACGGCAAGTCTAGCCTCGCCGTGGCGCGATCCATAACTTCCAACAGCTCACCATACACAGGGCAGGAGGATTGGGAAGGCTCAGCCTCAGCCTCTTCGCCGTCCTCAGACATCTCCTCTTCCTGGGCTAAACCCAGCAGAGCACTGGCCCCTGGATCAGATGATGTCAAAGAGATGACATCATCCTCCAGCGGGTCTCTCTCGTCCGCAGCCAACGAGCGTGAGAAGGAAAGCCCCTCCCTAAACTCATCAGCCAGGTCCACCTGCGAACCCCATGAGCTCATTCTCCTCCGTGCCTCAGCAGCGGCGGGTCCTGAACCGTGGGGAGCAGATGGCTGCCCTTCTTTCCTCGAAAAAAGAGACAAACGAGAGCGGAGCATTTTCATCGAAAAACGCTCTCAATGCACGCAAATCGCCCCCTCAAGGACGTCACGTGTTTGCTCCTCACCCAAACACAAAACGCAGAGATCGTGTGTGTCATCAGGTGTCAAATAGCGATGACACGGATGCACACACCCTCTAAACGCTCTGCTAGTGCTCGCCATAATAATAGATAGTAGATCGCTCCTACCACGTTCAAATGCACGCTTCAAACAAAACGGTCAATGAAGACGAAGAAGAGAATGACGTGTTCTCCCGGCGCCTATTTATACTATAGTCGCACCGGTAGTGACATCATGGGCTGTCGCCGGCCAACGTGTTGTTGGTGTTTTTTCAATATATGCTTCAGACCCGGGTCACGACGAGGCGTTCCCCATAGCGACCCCTAGAGGACGCAGTTCGAAGTTCCCTTGAAAGGGAACTAAATCCACACGTTTGTAAACCTGAACAGATGTTTCTCCGTGAGTTCAAACGTGCTGCTTAAACATGTGATAAAATCTCTACAACTACAAATCTCACTGTCACAGACGCTCAGCTGATTTACTCCAGAAACAGCTTCACAGTTTCACAAATCAAAGCTGAGTGTAAAAAACATGCTGCGTTTTCAAACACATCTCAGATGGATTGATTTCATGCTTGAACAGAGTTTGAGAGGCTTATAACACACACAACACACACACAACACACATCAAGCATCTTCCCACATTTGTGACGAGAAGCGTTTATACATCTGTTCAAAACAAACCAGACGCATTATTATTATTATTAACTCAATATTCAGTTTACTGTGTTTTCATTATAGCCATTAAACACATCACTAAACATTGATACTGATGCAATAATCATATTGTTCTGTAAATAGGTCAGTATATAATAATAATAATAACTAAATATTGATTTTACTTTACTTTTAATTATAACAATTAAACAAATCAATAAAATCTTTTATTTTATTTTATTAGGAATATTATTAAATACTTATTTTAATTTACCATGCAGTATGATTACTGCAATAGTAAGAGTTTTTTATTGATTTGCTTATTGATATATTTAAAATAAAGTAAAAACAAGATTTAAATAATAATTAAAACAAAACATGAATTATACTTTAATAGTGTTAATTGTCTGTTTTATTACGTCTTAAATTGATTTTCCCGTACATTTCTGCCATATGTACATTAATTGACAGTCACCACTGATAAACTACCACTAAATATTGTAGAAACTTAATTTTGCTGTAAAGTTGCTTTGCAATGATTTGTATCGTGAAAAGCGCTGTACAAATAAACTTGACTTGACTTTACTTAATGTCAGAAATGCTCCTGAAGCTCATGTCAGTCTCGTGAGGAGTCGATTATATTCATGATACAAACATCAATTCAGATCTGATCTCAAGTTCATTTCTCATCGTGTTTTATTATTTATGCACAAAAACAATAGAGAAAAATGAATTGCATGTACTTTTCACAAACATGATTCATGAAGAACTTTTCAATTGAAAGAACATTTTTGATAGTAATAATACAAATGATTGATGTGACACTACAATAAAAACACAAATGTAGAAAACACACACACACACACTCAATCACACACACACATTCTCTCTCTCACACACACACACACACACTCTCACACACACACAGAAACACACTCTCAATCACACACACACACACATTCTCTCTCACACACACACACACACACTCTCACACACACACACAAACACACTCTCAATCACACACACACACACATTCTCTCTCACACACACACACACACACACACACTCTCTCTCTCACACACACACACACACACTCAGATCTTACTGTCTATATGAGGATGTATGACACATTTATTGACTGTTATTTCAGTGACAGAAGTTGAGCTGCAGTATTAATGTCATGAAGAGACTATAACATCTCACTGTTACTGATTTATCATGCAGCTCAAAGCATTATGGGTAGAATCTCTCCTCAGTCTCTGATTCATCAACACAGTTTCACTGATGATTCAGAATCAACATAAAACCCAGGATAGAGCGGCTGAGTGAATGTGGTCTGGACTGTGTGGATGAGGCTCATTGTGTCAGAGACGCTGTAGAAGGACAGAGTTCCTGCACTGTGATCCACATACACTCCTATTCTCCTGCTGCTGCTGATGATGGGCTTCACAGAGAGAGCAGTGTGTTTGTTATTGTGTCTGAATGAGTAACTGGAGGAAGAGCAGAACAAACACCAGGACTGATCATTAGATCCAAACTCACACTCAACACCGTCTCCCTTCCTGCTGATGCTCTTATATGACACTGATATAGACACATCATAATCTCCACTCCACTCAGTCTCCCAGTAACAGCGTCCACACACACTCTCTCTACACAACACCTGAGGACAATAATTAAATCTGTCTGGATGATCAGGATACGTCTGATCCTCAAACACATCTGTCACCTTTCTGTTCTCCTCAGACAGACTGAGTCCAGTGTTTGCTGTGTTTGGATCCAGTGTGAGAAAACAGACCCCTGAACACAAGAACAGAGACATTAATAACACAACAATCACTACAGCTGTGTGTGTGTGTGTGTGTGTGTGTGTCTGTGTGTAATTTCTTACATGTTGTACTGTTGTGCAAAGTTTTTAACAGTCTTAAATATTTTTCTTGTTTGTGGAAAAAGAAAGAAAGTATACATGTACTTATTTACTTAATTATTTTACAGATCTATTCTTGTTTTGTTTATTATATAATTGTTCATTCCTTATTCTTGTAACGGACAGTGCTTTGGCAATACTGTGCAAGTCATGCCAATAAAGCTCATTTGAATTTAATTGAATTAAGAGTGTGTGTGAGAGAGAGAGAGAGTGTGTGTGTGTGTGTGTGTGTGTGAGAGAGAGAGAGAGAGTGTGTGTGTGTGTGTGTGTGTGTGTGTTTACTTATGTCACTTTTGGGTACATTCATCAGAATACACACCAGTAAACTGAGGACCACCTTGACAATTTAGGACACTTTTGTGGTCCTCATTTGTCTGACTATATAGTGGCATTCAGTAAGCTCTAAAATGGTGTCCAGACTTAAAATCTCGCTTGTTCCTAAAATGTACTTTTAAGTGATTTGTGTACTGAAAGTGTGTAAACCCCCCTCCTCCCTCCACAAAGTGTGTATAACACACCGCCCTCTAGGAGAACTGCACTTCTGCTGAGATACACACTCTGGGGATTTTGACCAATCAGAGGCCACGCACGTCTGAATAATTGAATAATCTGACCAATCAGAGGCTAAATACGTCAGCAATAGGGATAGCGGAAGAAAATTGCTTGTGTATATGAATGAATAGACAGATAATCAACTTAAATTAAAGATAAATTAATACTATGAACCAATAATTAGTGTTTAATTAAAAAAAAGAATAATTTACCCAAGAGGAAGCTCTCATCCTGTAGCTCCATAAGCATTTGTCTCTAACTTTGAATCTTATATTGTGGGTTAAGCAGTGTGTGTGTGCATCACGGACTCTTACCGGGAGATCAGAGAGAAACAGTACACTACAGTAACTTAGATTGTTGTTTATAATGCTGTGTGAACAATGTGAAACACGGCAGAAGGACACATCAGGGAATATAACTTTGAAAAACATGTATTTCTTCCAAAAAGCGGAGGGACAGATGTTTAAATTTCCTAAAGTAAGAATAATTATTCTAATGTACCTATGAGTTTATTCAATAAAACAAACAAGCCACACAAAGATGTGAAAACATGCAAACTTGCTTGCTTTTAGTGGTGGTTCCCTTTCAGTCGGTCACTCCGAGTCACATCGGTGACCGACAAATTGGGATATCGCTTTGATAGACCAATCTACTTCGAGTGTAAACTAAACGAGCCAATGCACATTGGCATGCAATTATTGCATCCAGCTGCCGCTGATAGAATAAGGCAGCAGGTGCAATGCATACCAGCTTTTCGCTTCGGAGCTGAGCGACAACGTCGTTCTGCTCAACTGAGTCTGTTCGAGAACTACGAGTTCAGCACGCACTCGGAAGCTTCTTGTGTTGGCGAGACGGCGCTTCAGCGGTGGTCGTTCCAGTGTCGAGTGGGTTGCGCACTTCAGGCTTTCGTGTTGCAAGCGGCATCTCCTTCGAGTGTAAACAAAACGAGCCAATGCACATTGGCATGCAATTATTGCATCCAGCTGCCGCTGATAGAATAAGGCAGCAGGTGCAATGCATACCAGCTTTTCGCTTCGGAGCTGAGCGACAACGTCGTTCTGCTCAACTGAGTCTGTTCGAGAACTACGAGTTCAGCACGCACTCGGAAGCTTCTTGTGTTGGCGAGACGGCGCTTCAGCGGTGGTCGTTCCAGTGTCGAGTGGGTTGCGCACTTCAGGCTTTCGTGTTGCAAGCGGCCATCTCCCCTGTGCGCCTCGGCACTAAAAGAGCATTTCCTAAAGAGCTAATTTCTCTAAAAGAGCTACACGGGTGCGTCTTTATAAAGACAACGGATCGTCCTTATAAGGATGCCGTTTCACCAGTGCGTTTCTGGGTGCAGTCTTTACCTGACACCGGGTGATGGTCACGATCGCTGCCTCACGTGTCTGGGCATCAAGCACACTGAGGTGGCCTTCGTGGATGAGTCATATTCTCACTGTGGGAACATGACCATCTCGGAGCTGCGAACCAGGCTCCGCTACTCGCAAGGGTGCGGAGTCCCGTTGCCGCTGCCGCGATCTGGGGCTTGTTCTGGCAGACAGACGAGAACCACTTCCGGCAGTAGCGCGGGCGGTTTGAGGGTTACAGTGATGGCAAACCCCGCAGGGAACCAACCCTCTGGGGACCATCACTCTAGGGATGGGCGATACCACTTATTTTGTTTTCGATACGATACCGATATTTTTCAAGGCAGTATCGTCGATACCGATACCGATACGATACTTCTGAACTAAACTTTTAAATGATGAAATGTATTAAATTATTAAATTACTAAGAGTAAAATGGGTAATGATAACCACTTAACTTAGTTTAAAATGCATTTTAACATTCAATACGCCTTAATTGTAATTTATTAGGTTATATTTTTGTTTGCACATGGTTCAAATGTGTTTTTGTTTACACATGATTTAAATCTACAAATACTACAGTTGAACTATGGTCACTTTAGTAAAACCATGGTTCATTATCATAAGGGACTGCCAGTGACCGGCTGTTGCATCCATAAAATGCAACCTTTTTGTTCTGACAGTGTATGATTTCTATTAACATTACTGAATAGAACATGATCTATATTATCTTTCAACGTTCAATTTAAATAAATGTAATTGTACAAACTATGTAGGCTACGATTTGTTTATTGTGAAATAACTCAAACATATGTTTTTGTCTGTCCTCTGATAAGCATTGTTCAGGGCTGCTGTTCCCAAAAGCTTTAATGCTTTCTTATGATACTTTTGGGAAACGCAGCCCTGTTTGAATGCACTGTCAGCAGTGAGTGAACGCTCTCTGTGATTGATTAGTTCTGTCTTGCAACATTTGCGTGTGTTCAGATGAACAGGAAAATAATTATATCCTACACAATTACTTGCGAACAAAGGTTATTTGTTCAATTCAATGCATTTGTACGCATTATTATTATTATTATTATTTTAAATAAACGAAATCACTGGTAAATAAAACACACCTTAGTATCGATATTTTTAGTTTGAGTATCGATACTTTCGATACTCGCGTCAGTATCGATATATCGATACTTAGGATCGATATGCCCATCCCTACATCACTCCTCTTGCACATCCGATACAGTGGAGCGACCCACGAAACGCACTGGGCCTTCTTTAAAGAGCGTACCAGCGGTATCCAGTGGACCTCCCCTCGGCCAGGTTTATAACTTCTGTAGTGAAATATTTGTAATCTGAAGTGAGGCAAACAGGCTTTTTCCCCACTATGTAGCAATTCTGACAGGTGACCCCCACGATGCATAAAAACAAGTGTGTGTGTGTGTGTGTGTGTGTGTGTGTGTGTGTGTGTGTGTGTGTGTGTGTGTGTGCGTGTAGATGTACATTTCTTTAGTCCTGCTTTAATCCTGGATTCTCCTCCATGATCCATACTAGAAAACACACAAAGAGTCACATTCAGTCAGAAAACAAAAGTTTTAGTTTAGTAATTTTAAAAGAATTTTTGACAGACAGATTTAAAAAATACTGGCCTAAAAATGCTATGCAGTTTGCTAAGGTACTTGGGGTGGTTGCTAGGCTGTTGCTAGCCAATTGCTAGGGCACACAGGGTGGTTGCTAGACTGTTGCTAGGGCACACAGGGTGGTTTCTAGGGTCTCGCTATGCAGTTGCTAGTATTATCATCACATTGCTAGCATGTTTTGGAATGATTTAGCATGTTCTAGGCTTGATTGAGTCTCAAGGGATTCTGGGAGTTTAGATTTGAATTTTGTAATTTGGAGTTTGAATAGTCTCGGCTCATCTGAACATTCCATCAATGTAAGTCTGTGGGATTTTTATGGTTTTTAATCTTTTTCTTTCATTTTTTCTTTATTTTCAGGTGTTTCTCAGAGACTGAACTGGTTTAAAGCGCAGAGATTCTGCTGCAATAAAATCTCTTCCTGAACTTCACAAGAGCTTGAAGAAACACAGCGGTGAGACGCGTGTTTGAGTCTCAAACCAGACCACGAAATCAACACAGTAATATTTGTCTGTACTATCAAAAATACATCTGAATCAGAAATGTTCATGAGTAAACACTGATAACAGAGATCAAAAATGAATAAGAGACAAATACATTTTAAAGCATCTGATGAAAACAAACCTGGAAAGAGACGTGAAGATTTGAGGAGAAAAACCAGAGATTCTTAGAGCATTCAGTGAATTATTCATGGGATGAAAAATACAAAAGAGCAAAATGCAAATGAAAAATTCTAATAATCAGGAGGAAACGAATGAAAAGAGCTCTTCTATAGAGAATGTGAAGCTACGTCACGCCGCGAGGATCATCCTCTGCTACAAATGCTGAAATTAATACGGAGACGTGCTTATCTTTTTTGTTTTGTTTTTGCTTTAAAGTTTAATATTCACATTCTTCATTGTATTGTTTGCAGGGAACAGACGCTATTTTATCGCTTTGCATGATAATAAGATGTTTTCACTTAAGTTTTGTAGAATTTCGTTTACAATGTTGATTTGATTACAGTGAAAACAGTGTCGCTCGCTGGACGTTCGCTGCTGCTTCAGCGTCATATGGCAGAATATCCAAATAAAAGTCTGTTCAACAAGCTGACAGAAGTCCATGCATTTCTTTGTTGGAAATGTTTCAGTGATGAAGTATGATTGTTGTCATTGTAAATATAAATTTTTCCATGACCACGGAGGAGAGTACTCACTGTACTAGAGAATGAAAGCTCTAACAGACGCAGAGACCCGCATACTCATTTGATCTCTCTCTCATACAGGGGTGTAAAACGTACTCAAAAATTAGACTCAAGTCAAAGTACAGATTTTACTAAACTTAAAAGTACAAGTATCTAACCAAAAGCATAGTTGACTAACAGTAATAAAGTACAACTTTAAAATTGTACTTGAGTATTATAAACAAAGAAATTATATTCTTATCACATCATATTGAATCATATTCACATTGCAAAGTGAACACAATGAGCACTGGTCAAAAACATCTATGTAGGGCATAACAATAATTAAAATGCTGCACAGTGGAACAGATAATGATAATGCAAGTGTATTGGACGTTCAACGATGACGCTTCAAAAACTACACAAAGTGAAGATGACGGTAATCCACGTGATCCCAGCTGATGAATCAATGTCTTCTGAAGTGAAATGATAGGCGTTTGAGAAAAACACTAATGTTTTAAACTTGAACATCAAGTTCACTTTGTACACTTGCATTATATGGACTAAAAATCTTCCTGTGTTCATCTGAAGAAAGAAAGTTATACGTATATATCTGAGACGGAGTATCCTTTTGGATGGAGTATCCTTTTAAAGAGCAGTGTAGCAATGGGCTACCTTGAAGACAGTAATGGCGAGGTTCAGATGGAGAAAGCAACGAACCAGGTGTGTGATGGCAGAACAGGCTTCTGGTTCCATGCTGATATCACTGATTTTATTGCCCAAAGGAATGCGGGTAGAGAAACACTAATTTTCCTCATAAGAAAGACACATAATGCCAAGAGAAATGGACTGTTCTCTAATTAATTCATAGGAAAACCTTTCTTTGAATGAACACGCATATCCTTCAGGTAATCCTACCATGTTTGGTCTCTATGAATTCATCTTCGGATGATCTAATTGAGAGTACATATTACATGCTGATACCTATGCAACATATTAGTGTTCTAAGAATCTTTACTAGTTTGTGCATCAACACCCAAGCGAATTACATTTGCAAATTACCATGCCCTCACACAAAGGGTCGTAAACCCTCCAGTAATTGCAACCGCCCGCTTGGGATTTCAGCCTTTCTCACTGGACAAGTCCATCTTGAGAGGCGTGAATCTTCTCAGACCTTAAAGGCCTCACATCAGTGACCCGCCTTCAGTCTGCGGTTCTGTTAGATTCTGAGAAGATGGGTATGTGAGCTAAAACACTCTAAGGACACCCTAAGTCTGCGCCAGGCCTTGGACCTTGACTTTCCATTCACCAAGATCATCCGACTCAAACTGGTTCTTTTTCATCAACCAACTTCAGCAAAGATCAACTTGAGCCTTCAGATTGCATCAGGACTCTCTGTCAGACAGACTAGACGTGCAAGTTTTTAAGGCATATTTTTAAATTATAAAAATATAAATAATACAAAATATTTATAAAAACTATAGGCATATTTTTAAATTATAAAAATATAAATAATACAAAATATTTATAAAAACTATAGGCATATTTTTAAAAATCAACAAAAACGCTAAAATGTTAGCTAAAATAAAACAAATCTGAAATTATAAAAATAAAAACAATTCAAAATATTAATAAAAACTATACAGACATATATTTTTTTTTAAGTAAAAAAAATAAACAAAACAAACTAAAACTTTAACTAAAATAAAAACCTGAAATTATAAAAATTAAAACTATTCAAAATATTAATAAAAACTATACAGACATGAAAAATGAACAAAAAAGCTAAAATGTTAACTAAAAAAAAAAAAAAATGGAAATTTAATTTAATCTAATTTAATTTAATTTATGCATTTAGCAGACGATTTTATCCAAAGCGACTTACAGTGCATCCAGGCTATACATTTTAACTAACTAAAATTAAAGTATCATTTGCACCTTTTTACAAAGGTGTGTTCGAACTAAGAAACTGATGTTTCCTTCAGGCTGTAGATCTGCTGAATATCCAGTGATACCATAGCTTCATGTTTTTATTTATCCTCTCTTTACTGCCTAAGCTTTAATCCTGTTCCTATACCAACTGTATGTGTGTGTGTGTGTGTGTGTGTGTGTGTGTGTGTATGTGTATGTTAGACTAGTTTAAGTGTTAATGTAGTTAATAAAGTCTTACTTGTATCACACTTGACGTTGTTCATTGTTTGCTCATAACTGGAGTCCCGAATCATGCAGATTTATGCTACAGGCTCTGTGTAGTATTGTACAGTAAGAAAGTTATTTCCCTTAACCAGGATATTAACGTTCTTAGAATTGACAGACAGTTGACCCTGAGAGGTCAAGTAAATACTTACAGCGGATCTAAATATTTATAATTAATTATTTATAATTAATTATAACTAGTTATGATTAATTATTCATATTTCCCCTTTGAGCTGATTCGCTACAAATGATAATCAGTTGGGCCTCCTGAGGCAGAATCAAGATGGTATGATAGGTTCTGTGAGAGCAGCCGTGGCTCTGAGCCCTTAAGACGGCTGTGAGCAAGTAAGCAATAACTGATGGAGGTGCTGGAGCATGTGAAGCACAGGTGCTTTTATGATATGAGCCAATGTTCTTGCTCGAATTAGTTCAACACTGAGTCTTGGTCAGATGAGGGTGTAACACAGGAATTGTGCAGCTATAGTTGTGTGGTTTTCCTCTAGCAAAGACTAGTACTAAAAGACCTGTGCTCTAACAACAGCAATCACTATTACACATCACTATATTAGCACTCTTACATATTATCACAGCATTAAAGTCCATGTAAAGGCAATTCAGAGAATTGTTTCTAAACACATTATAAATGTCAGAAATGTATTGTTGAAAACACGTTACAAAGACTGAACTATGTAGTACTGAATTGCGGAGTTAGAACATTAAACAGTTTTTCACCATTTTTGTGTTGAGGATTTTGTGGGCGGGGCTGAAATCATGTCTCGATGACGCACTGGAGCCACTGAGCACGGCCCCTCCCCTAACACTATAATAACTAGAGAGCATTACCATCAGTGATTCACCGCTCAATCGCCAGTTACTGTCATTACCATTAGTTACTACAGCCTACAGTTTGCGAGCTAGCTATGCCTTCGTCACGTAAATACATATTACCTGGTTGCAATAATTTACAAAACAGCTCGGTCTCCTTAATTGCCTCTTCTACAATTACCCCATCAACTTTGGTCAGAAATCTTGGTGTAATATTTGATGACCAGCTGACCTTCAAAGACCACATTGCAAAGACTGCTCGATCTTGCAGGTTTGCATTGCACAACATCAGAAAGATCAGGCCCTTTCTAACAGAGCATGCTGCACAACTTCTTGTCCAGGCCCTTGTTATTTCTAGGCTGGACTTCTGCAATTCTCTTCTGGTTGGACTTCCATCAAGCACAATCAAACCTCTACAAATGATTCAGCGGCACGACTGGTCTTCAACGAGCCCAAAATAGCCAATGTTACACCTCTCTTTATCTCCTTGAACTTGATGGGAGCCGCAACCGGTAGCCAGAGCAAGACATTGATGCTTGCTTATAGAACAGCCACGGGCTCAGCACCATCCTATTTCCACTACTACTATGAATTGACATCCTCTCCAGAAATCTGAGATCTGCTAGTGAGCGACTGTTGTGTTCTCACACAAGTGTTGTTTGATAATGCATTGAGTTAGTATTCAGTGATGCATCGACTTTGATTGTGCTGATAGCATTCTGTCATGCCTGACCAATGTATGAGTTAATTTACTGGGGCCTGAAACAGAGAGGTTAAGTAAAAAGATACGATAAGTTGATGTTACTCACTGTGTCTGTATGATCCTTATCAAACGCAACAGCGACGCCTCGCCTCACAGAGAGGCTCAAAATCACTTTCCAGAACATTTTCGTTCACCATTCCTGGCTGGTGGAATGATATTCCTACCCCTATCCGGAATGCTGAATCCCTGACAATTTTCAAGCGACAGCTGAAAACTCATCTCTTTTGACGCTACTTGACTATGCTATGCTACTCATCTCCAGCGCCCATGCTCATGACGAACTGTTATCGGCAGCAGGTGATGCAACATGCTGTTCTCTCCGTGCTGAACTGCTTCAAAGACTTTAGATATACCAGACTGTGCACTCCTATTACTTATGAATGGGAGAAAGTGTAACATGCAATATGGCGGAATAGTTTCGCCTTTTCAATAAAAGAGCCGATCACCAATTGATAAAGTCATTGCGTCACTGCAGCTGCCGTTAGAAGCCACGGTTGCTATAGAAACAGTCATTGTTCTGAGACATGCGCTAGGACTGCACATGTGCATTGGCTGGTCTAGCCTGAAAAGTAAGCTTTTGTAACGCTATTGGAGCATAAGAAACAACATTTATAAGGCAGTTGTTGTCAGATTTTTTTAGTGATTTCAAATATGAAATTGAATCGTAAGTTTGGTGAAAAAAGATAGGAGCTGCACTTGCATGCCTGAGAAGTGTTTCAAAGATGGCTGCCGAGTGAAATGACTTGTCTTAAAGGGACGTTGGCTGTTTCTCAATTCCAAGAACGTAAAGAACGGACTTGTGTTCTTGTGGAGACCAGTCTTGCCAGGCTACCTTGAAAGAAATAATTTGCAAGGATGCGAGAACACAGAACACTTCTTTGTGAGAATAGAGCAGATTAATTAATGGTAATATTAATTCTGCTACAGTTACTACTGGCAGCTGATATAAGTAATTATAATTGATTTTAATGAATTGTAATTATTTATATACATTTCCCTTTTGAGCTAATTTGCTACATCCAAGTATTGATAAAATATTCAAATTAAAACAAATAATTACTTGTAAAACTTCACGTTTATTATATATATATATATATATATATATATATATATATATATATATATATATATATATATTACTGAAGCACATGAAAGTGCAACATAATTAATAATTTACATCACACAGGCAGTTAGTATCTGTTTCTATGGGCCACTACATGTAAGCCGCCCTCCATATTGGAACGTCAAAGCCGGTATGTGAACACTCGACTGTGACTGTTGACCTTGTGTCTGCAAACACATATATACATATCTATATCAGCAATAAACTTTAGCTGGTGATTTTGTTAAACTAACACAATATAACAACACAAAGGTGTTTAGCTATAAAAGTCCAAAACAGCGCTAATGTAAAGAGAACCAGGCTGAAAGCCTTAATTATTCAGTCCAGTGTGTGTTTGCCTTTAAACCACGAGCCCTGTCATATTCAGTGATTGTTTCCTCAGACATCGCACTGTGTCTGAAATATAGACTGAACGGAACATCAAAACATCCCACTACTGGCCAGATGAAGTGCAAACTACGCTTCTCGGCTGGATAAAGGAAACCAGCATCTCACTAGTAAAGTTGTGATGGATGAGGATTGCAATCAAAGTAATACTGACTGCAGTGACATACAGGAGTTGTACAGTAAGCACGTTTGAGTCTGTTATAATGATGCACAAGCAAACCATTTATGTGTGCTCTCAACACACTGACTTTCTAGGCACATTGTATTTAAGCACAGACACATTTCAGTACATTTGTGTTGTTTCCACACACCTTCAGGATAATGGTTTGATTTGTCATGTACTGTTTTTAGTAATTCTGAATAGATCTGTGTGCTGTAGTAAATATATACAGTCATCTCAAGGTGATTTAGGTTTTTTTGGCATCTCTGTGTGATCCTGATCGGTATCACAACTTGCCTAAAATGTAAACAAGCTCTTTGTTGATGCACTCTACACATACTGTACACATACTGTAAAATCTAGTATTATTGCAAAACTGCAAGATTTGTAAATGATGCATGGCGGGTCACATATAAAATATTTGAATAGTCAAGCTGCAGCCTGTTTGAAATTCATCGCTGGGCCATGATTGGCCCCCGGCTGGACTTTGGACACCCCTGATAAAAGGACTCAATAAAAAATTTTTTTTATCACAATTAATCACACTCTTTTTGGAGATTTCAAAAGGACACCAAAATCACCAAATGTTAAAAATAAAATAACTCAAATGTGATTAATTGTGATAAAAAAATTTTTATTTATTGAGTCCTTTTATCAGGGGTGTCCAAAGTCCAGCCGGGGCCAATCATGGCCCAGCGATGAATTTCAAACAGGCTGCAGCTTGACTATTCAAATATTTTATATGTGACCCGCCATGCATCGTTTACAAATCTTGCAGTTTTGCAATAATACTAGATTTTACACCAAGTATAGCAGTAAACTATGAATTAGTGACTATTACCAGTTGTTAATGATCACTATGGCCACATAAAAAAAGAACTAGATGAGGAGGGCTGTCAATTTATGAGCACTGGAAATCAGATTATTTTTCACAGAGAATCATGACTGCATTGAAAAATATGTAAAGAGGAAATGAGAGGACAAAGTTAAAGCCGGCATAAAAGTTGGCTTTCTTCCCTATTGTGCCATATATCCAACGGAAATGGCTTCTGGAACAAGAAAATCTGTTACTCTGTGTATACACCAGAAACGAGCGGCGCGGCACGTTTGCTAAAATGCAATAAATCCATTGAATCAATATAAAAGTAATTTTTCATATTGAAGCTGTTGAAAATACACAACAAAGTAAGTTGATCCACATATGACAGCCTCATAAATTGGTCAATACTAATCATATTAATAGATTACATTTCTACAAATTACAAATCTTCATCACATGCTTTCAGATGGAGCGGCATTTAATCCACAGAGCCGTGGATCACTGACAAGCTACGCAATATCGCGTTCATAATTGAAGATGATTCATCTGCGATTAATATGAACGCGATATTGCGTAGCTTGTCAGTAACTGTTTACAATGCGTGGAATGGTGCGCTGTGATTGGTTGAGCGGATGTATCGCATTCTGCAGAGAAGGGAGACTGGTGTTTGTCGCGGTTTGGAAAGATAGGGAGAAACATGACAGAATTGCACAGCGGACATCACATTTTGCGATTTGCGACTTTTCAATACCGACCAGATATAATACTGATTTTGGCGGGAACTCAATACATTTTTTTAAATATATATATATATATATATATACACACACACACACATAGACACTGAGGAATTTAAATAATAAAACATCATGCTTGACATACTTCAGTTTATCCAATGAGCAGTTTGGATCCTCCAGTTTTTCAGAGAGAAGCTTGACTCCTGAATCTCCCGGGTGATTATAGCTTAGATCCAGCTCTCTCAGGTGTGAAGGATTTGAACTCAGAGCTGAAGACACATAACCACAGCCTTCCTCTGTCACCATACAGCCAGACAATCTACAAATACAGCAACAGTCCATGTGACATCTCTTACACACATTTATACTTATTTCAGCCATTAATTAATCCTATATGATCATGTCTTAAGGTTTACTTTGTTAAAAATAAACATATCCCTCATTAGAAATGCAATAATGTCACTAGTATATGATGTCAATAATATAAAGACTAAACAAAACAAAAAAGCTAAAACGCCATGTAAACATTATAAATAAAATAATGGAAACAGCTGTCCAGTGGAGTTGTATCACTGGTGTTACTGCTGAACAAACAACACTTGTTAAGAAATAAATGTAGACTTTTGACATCACTTTCTATTTACATCTATTTGACATCAGTTTCTACTGTCCTTTCACCTTGGGAGAATACATATCGTCATTGTCATGTTGAAAAAATGCCCACCAACGCAAGCAAACGAGGAGAGAGTAGCAGTTCTGTTTCAAGTTGTGTGAATTCATGACAGCATTGATTAATAAACCTTCATCACTCATACATCCCTATATAAGAGCTTTACTACTACCAAACTTCACTGTGGTAACCAGACACTCTCACTGTACTCCTTCTCTAGCAGCACCTGTTAGATCTGAAATGATTGACTTGATCTCATGAGACCCGAGTATGGATTCCAAGAGGTATATGTTTTGTAAATATGGGTCTTGGAAAAGGCTAAATGAGTTTCTTGTGTTGACATCAGTTTCTACTGTCCTTTCACCTTGGGAGAATACATATCGTCATTGTCATGTTGAAAAAATGCCCACCAACGCAAGCAAACGAGGAGAGAGTAGCAGTTCTGTTTCAAGTTGTGTGAATTCATGACAGCATTGATTAATAAACCTTCATCACTCATACATCCCTATATAAGAGCTTTACTACTACCAAACTTCACTGTGGTAACCAGACACTCTCACTGTACTCCTTCTCTAGCAGCACCTGTTAGATCTGAAATGATTGACTTGATCTCATGAGACCCGAGTATGGATTCCAAGAGGTATATGTTTTGTAAATATGGGTCTTGGAAAAGGCTAAATGAGTTTCTTGTGCTTTGGCTACAGTCGGTAGTTTCAGTGAGGACAACAACCATGCATGTCACTTCTGCAGGGTGCATCTTACTCGGTGAGATACAAAGTCACTCTTTTCATAGCTTTTGCAGGCTCCGAGACACTTGCTTGGTATTTCTCCTGCTCTTTTTCTAGCAAAAAGTCACTCATCACTAAATGAAAATGAAGGCCTGATTATTTCAGGGGCCTTGTCACAAGTCCATTGTTTTTTAATTTCTGTGTTACTTTTTCTATATTACTTTAATTGTTGTAGGATCTCTGTCTCCAAACGGACCCACTTACACTATTGAGTCACACATGAAACAATCACATTCCATTGAGACAAACTGAGAAACACCCTATGCAGCCATCTGCGGTCGTAAAACTCATGCAGGGTCAGTGAAGTGTCTCAGCAGTTCCTGTCCCATCTAGTTTATGGTCTCAAGAGACTCAAATAAAAACAGTGCTTAAACCCTAACTCACCAGGGGAGGAGAAACTCCCCTTGTCCGAAAACCCCTCAAGGATCAGAGGTGCAGTGTAACGTGACTGGTTTCAGCCTAAATAACTATCTAAGAGACAACAGTTCTAAATCCGATAAACAGAAAGCGACAGATTAAGAGCTCCCTGTCCAGCAGAAGGATTGCAGATCTACACTCGTTACATGGGCATGACCTCAGGACACCTCCCCTTTTCCCTTTTACTACTTTCCAGAAAAGCACGTGTTTCTCCTGTCACAGACAAAGAAACAGAACTTACACAGACAATTCATAAGACAATCATTTAAAATCATTGAAAGTATCGGAGCAATATACTCCCAAATAATATGCTTTCTGTTTGATGTGTTATTGAAACCATGATATCTTAATCTTTGCCTTATACCTTTTCCTTTTAGTTATTACGATTACCGTGTATGCAAAATACCTGTTATTTGAGCTTGAATGAAAGCTTATTTTATGTGAGAAACTTTGGTATGAATGAGAAGTGGGACGTATGTACAATACTCGCATTAAGAAACTTTATAGACGCATCAACCAAATCTTCGCAAAGATTTTTCTCCACATAATAAATTGAAGCCTCGTGTTAATGTATGTACGCTCCTCCTAGCAAGAAGTCGATTGGAAGATCGCGCCGTGGGACGGACTTATGCCGCGGATCAAAAACCCAATGCAAGACAGACTCGAGTGCTTGCTTGCTTCTTCGCCTTTCGCTGTGTTAATAGCACTCCAACCTGTGCTCACATGCTTACCATCAAAGCGATTAGTCACCCAAAACTCAAACACTTCAGTTGCAACTTCGTGATTGCCAGAGATCTTCAGGAACTTAAAGTCTTGCAAACTCAGACTTTTCAGAAGAACTGCTCAAGCCTCTGCGTCATCAAGAAACCTACCAATCTCCGGAGGGCTTCCCCAAAGGGATGCCGTCCTGACATCATCTCAGTAACCAATCAGCAACATAATTACCTCAAGCAGCCAAACAAGGAAACTCAGCTTTTCAGCTGTCACCCAAAAACGCAAGTAAACAAACAAAATCTTTTATCTGCTGAACTGGTGCCGAGCTAATTTTAAGCAGTAAACATAAGCCAAGTCTCTGCTTTTTGATTTTCTGAGGTTGCAAGTAAAAAAACTTTGGACTTTCCTCAGAACTCCGTTAACATCATTCTTTAGAACTGTATGTGTGTGTATGTGTGTGTTTTAGCGTAGTTTAATGTAATCTAGAATAGCCAATAAATTCTTGTTTTCATTTATAAAGAAGTATTGTCTGGTGTCTTGTAATTTTAAAGTCAAACCTTGCCAAGATCACGTTACGTCGCTAGGAGCTTACAAAGTATTATAAGTGTATTGACCTGTGGCCAAGGAAAAATACAAATAGTCAGATTGTTAAGATACACGGACGTTAACGTCTCGCTGGACGAACAGTTGATTAAAGTGTAAACTATCAAATTTCAAATCAGTTCTAATCAGGTTGACTTTGAATTTTCAGATTC
>NW_015507532.1:19946-30627 GCF_001515645.1 Sinocyclocheilus grahami | reverse complement strand
GTCTCAAGAGACTCAAATAAAAACAGTGCTTAAACCCTAACTCACCAGGGGAGGAGAAACTCCCCCTGTCCGAAACCCCGAGGATCAGGGGTGCAGTGTAACGTGACTGGCTTCAGCATAAATAACGATTTAAGAGACAACAGAACAAAGAACCTGGTATCTGGAAAAGTTCCAGCACAAGAACTCCTGGACCCCATGAAGACAACAGGACAACAGTTCTAAATCCGATAAACAGAAAGCGACAGATTAAGAGCTCCCTGTCCAGCAGAAGGATTGCACTCGTTACATCGTTACATGGGCATGACCTCAGGACACCTCCCCTTTTCCCTTTTACTACTTTCCAGAAAAGCACGTGTTTCTCCTGTCACAGACAAAGAAACAGAACTTACACAGACAATTCATAAGACAATCATTTAAAATCATTGAAAGTATCGGAGCAATATACTCCCAAATAATATGCTTTCTGTTTGATGTGTTATTGAAACCATGATATCTTAATCTTTGCCTTATACCTTTTCCTTTTAGTTATTACGATTACCGTGTATGCAAAATACCTGTTATTTGAGCTTGAATGAAAGCTTATTTTATGTGAGAAACTTTGGTATGAATGAGAAGTGGGACGTATGTACAATACTCGCATTAAGAAACTTTATAGACGCATCAACCAAATCTTCGCAAAGATTTTTCTCCACATAATAAATTGAAGCCTCGTGTTAATGTATGTACGCTCCTCCTAGCAAGAAGTCGATTGGAAGATCGCGCCGTGGGACGGACTTATGCCGCGGATCAAAAACCCAATGCAAGACAGACTCGAGTGCTTGCTTGCTTCTTCGCCTTTCGCTGTGTTAATAGCACTCCAACCTGTGCTCACATGCTTACCATCAAAGCGATTAGTCACCCAAAACTCAAACACTTCAGTTGCAACTTCGTGATTGCCAGAGATCTTCAGGAACTTAAAGTCTTGCAAACTCAGACTTTTCAGAAGAACTGCTCAAGCCTCTGCGTCATCAAGAAACCTACCAATCTCCGGAGGGCTTCCCCAAAGGGATGCCGTCCTGACATCATCTCAGTAACCAATCAGCAACATAATTACCTCAAGCAGCCAAACAAGGAAACTCAGCTTTTCAGCTGTCACCCAAAAACGCAAGTAAACAAACAAAATCTTTTATCTGCTGAACTGGTGCCGAGCTAATTTTAAGCAGTAAACATAAGCCAAGTCTCTGCTTTTTGATTTTCTGAGGTTGCAAGTAAAAAAACTTTGGACTTTCCTCAGAACTCCGTTAACATCATTCTTTAGAACTGTATGTGTGTGTATGTGTGTGTTTTAGCGTAGTTTAATGTAATCTAGAATAGCCAATAAATTCTTGTTTTCATTTATAAAGAAGTATTGTCTGGTGTCTTGTAATTTTAAAGTCAAACCTTGCCAAGATCACGTTACGTCGCTAGGAGCTTACAAAGTATTATAAGTGTATTGACCTGTGGCCAAGGAAAAATACAAATAGTCAGATTGTTAAGATACACGGACGTTAACGTCTCGCTGGACGAACAGTTGATTAAAGTGTAAACTATCAAATTTCAAATCAGTTCTAATCAGGTTGACTTTGAATTTTCAGATTCAAGTCCTCTCAAAACCTGGGCTAGAATAATAGTCTTTTGATCAATATTGCCTTAAACTTATACCAGAAAAAAATTATTTAGTTTTATTTAGTAACTTTCAACATTTTATCAATTTGATAAGAAAATCTTATTTTCCTGAATAATTTTGTCTTGCTTCTTCGGTAACTGATCAAGCAGACTTGCTGGAAGATTATATATCTAATGAACCCTAGTGTCACAATCACCAGCTGGAGTGTCCTTGACCAGAGGGCACTCCATCCCAGAATATTGTTACTGCCTCATGAACTACATTTTCCAGGACTCTCTGACTAGTCTCATCATCACTGATTGCATTCAGTTGTGTCTCATTATCTCATTACCTCTGCCTATAAAAGTGATGTATCTTTCAGTCATTGTAAGTGAAGTTTTGCTGTATGTAATTCTGCAATTCTAAACGTTTCCTTCTTTCATGTCTCTTGGTTTTTGATTCCCTGCCTGTGTTTATTGCACTGTTGTTATTGTTTGGTTGATTGCCTGTGTATGATCTTTTGCTTGTTTCTGGATTACATATTTTGATTACTCTTTAATAAATATTGCATTTGGATCCTCAGCTTTCATGACTCCGTGCAGTTTGTGACTCTTAACATGTGTTCTTAGTAAAGAGCAATGGTTGAATTTAAGTTTCAGAAGGGATGTACTCATTTATTTTATATCACAACAGACACTGAGCAGGACATTCTATCAATTATACAGCAAATTCTTCAAATTAATATTCTTCATGCTACTCTGCTGCACTCAACTACGCACCTATTGGCTTTTCGTTTAGATGACAAAACATTCAAAAAGTTCATTTTTCTGGTCTGCCTCAGCTGTCTAACAGCGCTTATCAAGTATAAAATAATTAAGATGACCAGTCAAAAAAAGAGCAAATGTTTGATGCATGTTGCATTTTTTAGTCCATGTAATAAGTGACCCAAACTCTCAGCCCTTACATGAGATGGAGTTTGTGTGGAGCAGAATTTACTGTGAACCAAGCCACTCAGAGACACTGAAAACACTGGATAAAGAGCTGCTTGCATGTAAATTAACATACTTCTGCGCTGTGTATTTATATCAACTTACATCACAAGCTTTATAATTTGATAAACACACTCAATATTGTGTTAATTTATTTGATTGAGAACTATTTACCTCAGTATCTCCAGTTGACAGTTTGGACTCTTCAGTCCATCAGAAAGCAGCTTCACTCCAGAATCCTGCAGGTCATTGTTACTCACGTCCAGCTCTCTCAGGACAGAGTTTGATGATTGTAGAGCTGAAGACAAACTTGCACAGGACTGAGCAGTGAGATTACATCCACATAGCCTGTGTAAAGAACAAAACAAACAGTAATATATACAGTTATATCACAAGCTTTACAATTTGATAAACACACTGAATATTGTGTTAATTTATTTGTTTGAGAACTATTTACCTCAGTATCTCCAGTTGACAGTTTGGACTCTTCAGTCCATCAGAAAGCAGCTTCACTCCAGAATCCTGCAGGTCATTGTTACTCAGGTCCAGCTCTCTCAGGACATAATTTGATGATTGTAGAGCTGAAGACAAACTTGCACAGGACTGAGCAGTGAGATTACATCCACATAGCCTGTGTAAAGAACAAAACAAACAGTAATATATACAGTTACATCACAAGCTTTATAAATTGATAAACACACTGAATATTGTGTTAATTTATTTGTTTGAGAACCATTTACCTCAGAATCTCCAGCTGACAGTTTGGACTATTCAGTCCATCAGAAAGAAGCTTCACTCCTGAATCCTGCAGGTCATTGTTACTCAGGTCCAGCTCTCTCAGGACAGAATTTGAGGATTGTAGAGCTGAAGACAAACTCTCACAGGACTGAGCAGTGAGATTACATCCACATAGCCTGTGAAAAGAACAAAACAAACAGCAGATAATGTGTTTACTTATTGTGTTTATCTGGAAGGTTTTGTAATCTGGAGCACATATGACTTCCAGAAAGCTTTGACTGTGCTGATACAGTTGAAGTAAACTCAATGAACAGTAAATACATCGGATGCTTTTAGCTTTAAGAAAGAATTCAAAGTGATTACACAAAATTAAAGGACTTCCATTAGATTTTAAATGTATGTTTCAGTAATTCAATTCTTCATAAAACACCTGTCACAGCAAAGCAGAGAAGGGACAGTGGATCCTGTTGCAGCAAATTTGTATGTTAAAATTAACAAAAAAATTGTCCAAAGGGTACAGCAGGCAAACATGCATAGACAATAACTGACCATGAACTTAAGAAACCAAGATGTATAAATGCACAAGATAAATATATTTACATTTACATTTAGTAAATTAGCAGACACTTTTATCCAAAGTGACTTACAAATGAGGGCAATAGAAGCAATCAAAACCATCAATAATATGTAAGTGCTTTGACAAATCTCGGTTCCCCTTCAGGTACTCGAGCTGCGTCGAGTCGCTTTGGGAACGCCCCTTGCGTGACCGCGTTCTGAAGCACGTGTCAAATCCGTCCAATGGAGCAGCGAGACGTCACGCGCAGGGTGACGTAAGCACCAGAAAGCATAAAAGCACATCCGGCCGGGCGCAAACCAGCTTCTGCCCTTCAGTAGCGCTCTGTGTATGTGTCTGTCTATTTACTGTTGTCTGTCCGCACAAGCACTCATATATATATAAAACAATGAGAAAGCTATGGCGAACGAACGGCATTACAAACGCTGTGTTTCTCCCTGCCCACGATATCTGGCGGCGGGGGATACACACGATTTGTGTGTCATTTGTTTGGGAGCGAAGCATGCACGGTCAGCTTTCGAACAGCTGATTGTCATCACTGCGAGCTCTCGCTGCGCACGCTCCGCTCTCGCCTGGCTGCGTTTGATGAGAGCGGCCAGGCTCGCGATCCAGCTGGCAGCGGTCCAGCTGTTGCCGAGGCACAGCGCAGACTGTTGTCGTGGGGATCGCGGGTGGATTTAGCGGAGGGATCCGAGATGGGCTCGTCCTTTTCTCGGTCCTCACCCGCTAGATCCGCGGCTCTCTCTCTCGCGGACCCCCCCGCGAGAGAGAAAGAGCCAGACGCTTCATCTATCTTCCTCCGAGGAGGTGGATGTGACGAGTGTCGAGACAGAGGAGACTGTGGACTCGCCACCACAGTCCCTCGCGTATGAGGTGTGATTTGTGATTATGGGGGGTGTTTCGCGCCAAAATAAAATATCGTTTGGCCAGCCTAGAAACAGGACGCTCGTCCTAAAAATAATTAGACGAGCATGATCTGAATCCAGATCACAGCCTTCACGACGGGGGCCTTCCGTTTCCCCGATCTCCATGCAGAGGTGCCAAGATCGTGGGAGAAACCGTACTCATCCCGTATTACAGCCCCACAGTCTCTCACGACAGTTACGAGGGTAAGAGAAGGCCAGTCACTCACTGTCAAACAGTTTCTGAGGCTGTTGGGCCTGATGGCAGCGGCGTCCAACGTGATACCTTTTGGCCTGCTGTACATGAGACGCTTGCAGTGGTGGCTCAGAACCAAAGGATTTTCCCCTGAGGGGGAATCCGCTTTGCATGATCAAGGTCACGCGGCGATGCTTACGTGCCTTAGACATGTGGAAGAAACGTTGGTTCCTGGTTCAAGGCCCGACGTTAGGGGCTCCTTGTCGTCGCGTAAGGCTAACGACGGATGCCTCTCTCACGGGCTGGGGAGCGGTCATGAGTGGCCGCGCTGCCCAGGGTCTGTGGGAAGGCCATCATCTCTTTTGGCACATCAACTACCGGGGAATGCTGGCCGTGTTTCGAGCTCTGACACACTATCTTCCAGACCTAAGGGGGCATCATGTGTTTGTCCGCACAGACAACACATCGGTGGTCTCCTACATCAATCGGCGGAGTTATGGAAGCTGTGGGCATGGCCCCTGAGGGGGCACAGCTCCTAGCATCTGGTCTCTCAACTGAGGTTGTTGAGACTATACTCCAGTCCAGAGCTCCCACCACTAGGAAACAGTATGCCTTGAAAGTGGAAACTTTTCGCTTCATGGTGCGGACAGTGACTGCAGGACCCAGTCAACTGCCCAATTGGTACAGTTCTGGAGTTTCTGCAGGAGCGATTCTCCGCAGGGTTATCTCCCTCCACTCTGAAGGTATACGTGGCGGCCTTAGCTGCTTACCACGCCCTTCTGGGTGGTCAATCATTGGGAAGACACCCACTTGCCACTCGTTTCCTCCGTGGCACCCTGAGGCCCTCATGGGACCTGGCTGTGGTTCTGGAGGGCTCATACAATGCCCCCTTTGAACCCATAGAAGAAGTTCGGTCAAGTTGCTCAGGCTCAAGACCATCTTTCTCCTCGCTATTTCCTCACTAAAAAGGATCGGGGATCTTCAGGCACTCTCTAATTCGTGCCTGGAGTTTGCTCCAGACATGGTTAAGGCATTCCTTTACCCGAGGGCCGGGTATGTCCCTAAGGTGCCCACTTCTTCACCAGGGCCCATAGTACTTAAGGCATTCTGTCCTCCTCCATACCAGGAAGTAGGCCAAGAAAGGCGTAATCTGCTCTGTCCAGTTCGAGCACTGGACGCGTACGCACACAGAGTTGCCCCGTCGCGTAAGGCAGATCAGCTTTTTGTTTGTTTTGGTCCGCCAAAGAAGGGATTTCCGGCGACCAAGCAGACTACGGGTAGGTGGGTGGTCGAGGCCATCTCACTAGCCTACGAGTCCTCTGGCCTCCCATCACCTATGGGGGTCAGAGCGCACTCGACCAGGAGTATGGCGGCCTCCAAGGCTTTCAGCCTGGGTGTGGCCTTGCAGGACATTTGTGCTGTGGCGGGCTGGTCCTCTCCACACACTTTTGTCCGCTTTTACAACCTAGACCTGGCTTCTACCCCAGGTTCCCAAGTTCTCTCTTCGTGATGTGCTCATAAGATACACACACAGGCAGGGACTTGGTAGTAGGGCGCAGTTGGTATTCTCGTTCCCAAAGCGACTCGACGCAGCTCGAGTTCCTGAAGGGGAACGTCTCTAGGTTACGTATGTAACCATGGTTCCCCGAGGGAACGAGACGCTGCGTCTCTTTGCCATACTCCCTGCATCCCTGCAGGCGCTACTTCATCGAAGCTGGTTTGCGCCCGGCCGGATGTGCTTTTATGCTTTCTGGTGCTTATGTCACCCTGCTCGTGACGTCTCGCTGCTCCATTGGACGGATTTGACACGTGTTTCAGAACGCGGTCACGCAAGGGGCGTTCCCAAAGCGACTCGATGCAGCGTCTCGTTCCCTCGGGGAACCATGGTTACATACAGTACGTAACCTAGAGACGTTAGCCTAACGCTGTACATGTAGCAAGGCTTTTTTATTTGTATTTTTTATAATTAAAAGAAAAAACTACATAGAATAGAAAAAGAAAAGGGAACGCTAGTGTTAGAGTGTCTTTCTTTTATTTTTAATTTATTTTCTTTTACTTTTGTAAAATTAAGAACCAAACTACAGTATACACAGGTAACAAACGAATCAGCAACTATGGAAACAGATGAGAAGATATTTAGGAACCAAGGAAACAAAAGACACAGGAAACTAGAAACAAGATACAACAGGATGAAAAGAACATCAAAATAAGAGTCCCGGAACAGAAACAGAACATCAACCTGACGACACCTGGACAGTTAACCTGATGTTTCACGTACCGATTATTTTTCCTTAATTTATGACACAATTTAGAATAATAAACTGGTTAAAATGTAGGTAAAACAAAGCTAAATCCCTGGTGTTAAATTACCACTGCTCACATAGCATATTGTCCCAATCTACAGATCCAGGTTGTTACAAAATGTATTGTGGATTAGAATGATTCATGATTCAGATTCAATCAATAATTCAGATTACCAAATCCGGATTACAAGTACTCTGACTGAAACCACAACTCACAATGTAGTCTACAGATACATAAAGTTCAAATGGTAAAGCAGTCATCATGGGGTGTTTTCCCATGATTTAAGTGTTTTCATTTAAAGAGACAGAGAACGTCTCAAATTATGACCGTTACCATGGCTCCCTGAGAGGAGGAACGGGACACTGCGTCTTGGACAGTGTTGGGGAAAGTTACTTTTAAAAGTAATGCATTACAATATTGCATTACTCCATAAAAAAGTAACTAATTACATTACTTAGTTACTTTTTATGGAAAGTAATGTGTTACGTTACTTTTGCGTTACTTTTTAAATCTGGACAGGTCTTGCTTGTTTGTTTTCAAAATAAAAAAGTTATATTTTTGGCAAATACAGTATAAAAGCCTTTTCATACCAAAAGTGAAATGAATAAGCCTCGGGCTGAAGGGAAAGTAAATTTACATCCGTACAGTAGAATGTAGAAGAAGAAATTTCAACACACTTCAGCAATAAACAAAGACACACAAATGTTGTCTAGAGTAATTTGTGCTTATTAGTATGGTTGAACTGGATCATTGAAGGTCAGAAGCAAAGACATTGGTTAGTAGAATAGGATTAAATACATAAAGGATATTTGTGTTGTTTAACATTTAATTATTGCAGGTTTGCGCCATATTCTGAGTTGCATTATTTTTATTCATTTTGAGGAATACTGAATCTGTGTTTTTGTTTTTTTGTGAGTGAGATAAATTTATGCATATTCATATTTCTTTTAGAACTACAGTAATATCTAATTTCTCTCAACATGGGGACAGGAGAGCTGTCAATCAATAAATTGGAAAAAAGTAACTTGCGTTACTTATTTGAAAAAGTAACTCAGATATTATCTTGTAAATTTACTTGTACTAGTTACTTGAAAAAAGTAATCTGATTACGTAACTCGCGTTACTTGTAATGCGATACCCCAACACTGGTCTTGGACTGACGTTATGGGGAAGTTCATCAGCGTTACCGGTGTCTGAAGCATGTGTGCAAACATATGTAGAATGATATTCGACGTCAGTCTATGATGTCATCACTGGAGCACCATGAATATAAGAGTGCGCCTGCAATCGTCATCATCAGCCTTTTTGTGTTAATGAGCTGCTTGTTTGTATGCACATGTAAGATAAACACTGAATGCACTCATTACATTGCATTCGTGGTAAACTCTGTCCTTGCTTTATTCAATCCAGTAACATCATGTTCACACAGCGCACACAACGCCTCTGTACTCCCGATTTCTCCCAATATGGGGACAGGAGAGCTGTCAGTCAATAAATGGGAAAACAAAGTAACTGGCATTACTTTTTTGAAAAAGTAACTCAGATATTTTCTTGTAAATTAAAAAAGTAATGCGTTACTTTCCTAGTTACTTGAAAAAAGTAATCTGATTACGTAACTCGCGTTACTTGTAATGCGATACCCCAACACTGGTCTTGGACTGACGTTATGGGGAAGTTCATCAGCGTTACCGGTGTCTGAAGCATGTGTGCAAACACAACAATCCTATTGGCCGACGTCAGTCTATGATGTCATCACTGGAGCACCATGAATATAAGAGTGCGCCTGCAATCGTCATCATCAGCCTTTTTGTGTTAATGAGCTGCTTGTTTGTATGCACATGTAAGATAAACACTGAATGCACTCATTACATTGCATTTGTGGTAAACTCTGTCCTTGCTTTATTCAATCCAGTGCGATGAGATAATTCACAGGTTTCATGTGACGTCACACAGTGGTGCGGCCGCCATTTGTAGGACCGAACTGCTGTGCTGTGTTCTGGGCTGTGATAACAGCAAATCACAATGGATTATTTACCAAGAGACATGGATGTATGGGATTCTTTTGATTAAATATTTCTCATAAGCATAAATGCATTTTTACATTTTAATATTTTAGTTAGCAAGTTCATAATTGTTGCGTCTGGACCAATCAGACATACAGGTGCATCTCAATAAATTAGAATGTCGTGGAAAAGTTCATTTATTTCAGTAATTCAACTCAAATTGTGAAACTCGTGTATTAAATAAATTCAGTGCACACAGACTGAAGTAGTTTAAGTCTTTGGTTCTTTTAATTGTGATGATTTTGGCTCACATTTAACAAAAACCCACCAATTCACTATCTCAACAAATTTGAATACTTCATAAGACCAATAAAAAAACATTTTTAGTGAATTGTTGGCCTTCTGGAAAGTATGTTAATTTACTGTACATGTACTCAATACTTGCCTCAATTCGGCGTGATCAGTTTGTGGCACTGCTGAGGTGGTATGGAAGCCCAGGTTTCTTTGACACACAATTTGAGTTGAATTACTGAAATAAATGAACTTTTCCACGACATTCTAATTTATTGAGATGCACCTGTATATATTTTGTTAGTTATATTTAACAAACACTCTGTAACACCCCTCAGTTAACAAGCCATATGAGGGCCTATGGACCCCTCCCCCGAAATGCATCTTAACACCTCAGAAAGGCAGAATAGGCCTCTGATTCCATGGCAACCAATGCTGATAACACTGGTTTTATTGCCCAAAGGAATGTGGGTGGAGAAACTCACTACATTTTCCATAGGAAAGACACAATGCACAGTAAAAAGACTCTTCTCTAATTAATTCATAGGAAAACCTTTCTTTAATTGAACACACATATCCTTGTGTTGTTACTGTCCTTGTATATTGTCTTTTATATGATGATCTAAACGAGAGTGTATATTATATGTTGGTACATAAGCAATATATTAGTTATTGAGAATCTTTAGTAATTTCGATTCAAGTTCCATATGCAAATTACCATGCTTTCACACAAAGGGTCATAAAACTCCCCAGTATTTCCAAACTCCCGCTTGGAATTTCAGCCTTTCTTATTGGACAAGCTCATCCTGAGAGGCGTGAATCTTGTCAGGCCTTAAAGGCCTTACATCAGTGACCCGCCTCCAGTCTGAGTTTCTGTAAGATTCTGAGAAGATGTGAGCTAGAACGCTCCTAAGGACACCCTAAGTTCGCGCCAGGCCTCGGGCCTTGACTTTCCATTCACCAAGATCATCTGACTCAAACTGGTTCTTTTCCATCAACTAACTTCAGCAAAGATCAACTTGAGCCTTCAGATTGCATCAGGACTCTCTGTCAGACAGAC
>NW_015507532.1:17951-19643 GCF_001515645.1 Sinocyclocheilus grahami | reverse complement strand
CTGAGAGGTCAAGTAAATACTTACAGCGGATCTAAATATTTATAATTAATTATAACTAGTTATGATTAATTATTCATATTTTCCCTTTGAGCTGATTCGCTACATAATGAAACTTGCAAAATGTTAAATTCGCGTGCGAGACTACTGATTTGCTCAAATTTTTTCGTTATGCTTCACATAAAGCCATTCGTGGTAAACTCTGTCCTTGCTTTATTCAATCCAGTGTGATGAGATAATTCACAGGTTTCATGTGACGTCACACAGTGGTGCGGCCGCCATTTGTAGGACCGAACTGCTGTGCTGTGTTCTGGGCTCTGATAACAGCAAATCACAATGGATTATTTACCAAGAGACGTGGATGTATGGGATTCTATTGATTAAATATTTCTCGTAAGCATAGATGCATTTTTACATTTTAATATTTTAGTTAGCAAGTTCATAATGAAACTTGCAAAATGTTAAATTAAATAAAACTTTTGTTATGCTCCACCTTAAAGCTAATAAATCAACGAGATGTTTTGATCTTTGATCTAAGTACAGTTACATGTGAGTCTAGAATGTTTACGCTGCACTAAACTTTGACGAACACTCAGACCCGCAAACAAACAGATGAAGAAGAGGAGGATGATGACGGTCCAGCAGCGCATACAAGGAGAAAGTAGTTTTAGTTTCCACATTCTTATTTTTATGAATGTAACTGAATGTAATTACTTCAAGGATGTTAGAGTGAAGAGGATTTGTTTGTACTATTAGTATTATAATTCTTTAGAAGAACGTTCTTTTCAAATAATCTCAGTTAACTAAATATATAAGCTAGTTGCAGTGATTTTTATGATGACAATGTACTGCAGTCAAATTTATATGCATCAGTATGTCTGAGATAATTTGCAGTAGCTGTGTCCTGCTTTTACATGTGCTGTGTAAGCAGACTTATATGTACAGGTGCTCACCACTGCCAAAACACATGTAACTGACTACAACAAAACACAGAGTCACGGTTGTGCTGCTACTTTAGTTGCTTCTTCACTTAGCATGTAGAGACATGCAGGAATAACTGAATATTTCTCTTAAATAAGCTACAAATGTCTTTTAACTCTGTTTTGTAGTAACCGAGAGAAGTGTCATCGCAGAAGAAATGGCAGAAGTTCCTCAGACAGCTGTGAACACCGAGCAGTGTTTAGAATCAGACAGTGGACTTCATCTTTATTATACTTCTCTTACTGGACTAGCAAGGAGCAGTTAGAGTCCATGAGAAAGTAAGTTCAAGTACATGTCTGCATTGACCATGATTACACTATGTAATATAATGTTTTCTGCAACAATTGGGGGGAATCTTAACTGAGGAGACAAACTGACCAACAGGAAGCTATGGATCTACTGAATGTGTATTTGTAAAGCATTTTATTGTGCCATTCACTGTTATTTTTCTGCACAGTGATGACTAGTGAAAAGTGTTTATACTAATTTACTCAAAAGTATAGTTAACCCACAATTCTGTCATAATTTACATTATTATATAAGTTCCCCCTAATTTTTGTTTTGTTTTTCAAACCCCTGACTTTTGTTTTTCTGCAGAACTCAAAAGAAGATACTTTGAAGAATGCTGATAATCAAAACCAACATTAAATCGTCTTTCAAACAACGTGCTTTAATACAATATATATATATATATATATATATATATATATATAT
>NW_015507532.1:7548-17941 GCF_001515645.1 Sinocyclocheilus grahami | reverse complement strand
ACAACCAAGAACAGTATTCACTGATTACCTTTAAAAATAATTCATAGTAACAGTTTGGTAACAATTATTTAAATTATTTTACAGAGTACAAAATGTTTAATTCCCAAAATTTTAAAGGTGTTTTGAAAAACACATTGGTAAATGGCAATGTTTTAACCTTTATTTATTAAATGTTACAGTCCAAGTGTACATATAAAAGCCTGGGTAATTTAGCAAAATGTGTTAAATATTTTATCTACACTTATTGTATAACTGCTGTTTTTTTGGTGTAATTACATGGTTTTGTAAATAAATTTTCCTCATGCCAGCTTGGTTAAGCTAGTTATTTAATGGAATTTAAAATTTCTTTCATAATAATGAGATGTTTACAGATTTAATGTCAGGGATTCATCAGAGTCACTTCAGTCACCATCCAGGATAATCACCCGATCACAGTCACCTGAGTTCTGATCACCCGCACCTGCTGTCACCAATTAAGCCGCACTACAAATACACACACATCTCAGTCACTCACTGTCCGGTCTACCGTTCACTCCTATGAACTGTTCTGGACTCTCTCTACTTAATTCTCCTAGAAAGACTTACCTCCTGTTCTTCCTGTGATCCTCCAACGACTCCTTGGAATCTGTTCCACGATCTCCAACGAAACCGGCATCAGATACTCACCATCAGAACTCGGATAAGAACCCTGGAGTCATTCACTGTGTTGACACTCACCTGTCTTTACCTCACCCGTTCCATTCTTCTGCTAATCAAGTCAATAAACCATCCTGTTTTGCACTTACCTGTTGTGACTGGCCTTGCTTTGTGACAGATAACCGGACCAATACATTTACCTCCATGGATCCTCGACCTTCCACACCCACAGAAGTCCTGGAGGAGCTGGTAAACGCCCTCCGGGCTTCCCTGCTTCCTCCGGCAACCCCCCAATCTGCCTCTGTCAGTCCCATGGCCATGCCTGTTTCATACGCGAATGATGCAGCTGAGTGTGGTGGCTTCCTCCTGCAAGTGGCCTTGTTCATTGAGATGCAGCCGCAGAAGTTTTCCACCGAACGCACTAAGGTAGCATTCCTGATCTCACTTCTTAACGGAAGAGTGCTGTTGTGGGCTAAGGCCATATGGAATGCAAATAGTGCCATAATTAATTCTTATGATGCCTTCACTAACCATTTCAAAGAAGTCTTTGGTCACACTGCAGGAGTGCTATATGTGTCCGATCAGTTACTGCGGCTACGCCAAGGCACGTCTTCCATTAACGACTACACACTGCGGTTCAGAACGCTGGCGGCGACTAGCGGGTGGAATGAGGTGGCTCTACTTAGCTCTTACCAGCAAGGACTGAATCCCCGTGTACAAGCTCAAATGGCTATCTATGATGATTCCGTTGGACTGGAAAGCTTCATGCAAAAAGTCAACCGAATTTCCCAATGTCTGTCCACATGCCACGCCACCTAAGCCGCCCACCAGTCTGTCACGCCCAGCATGGGTTCCCAGAGCCGATGCAAGTAGACACCTCCCGGCTCACCCCTTCTGAATGTGCTCGCCGTCTCGCGGCGGGTCTTTGCCTTTACTGTGCTGCGGCGGATCATTATGAATGAGGTGGCTCTACTTAGCTCTTACCGGCAAGGATTGAATCCCCGTGTACAAGCTCAAATGGCTATCTATGATGATTCAGTTGGACTGGAAAGCTTCATGCAAAAAGTCAACCAAATTTCCCAGCGTCTGTCCACATGCCACACCACCGAAGCAGCCCACCAGTCTGTCACGCCCGGCATGGGTTCCCCAGTACCAGAGCCGATGCAAGTAGACACCTCCCGGCTCACCCCTTCTGAATGTGCTCGCCGTCTCGCGGCGGGTCTTTGCCTTTACTGTGCTGCGGCGGATCATTATATCAGGACCTGCCCAGTCAGACCCCCATGTCCTGCGGTGAGTACCCTCCAACTAGACCCTGTCATTTCCACGCTGTCAATGCTATCGGTACAACTACTCACCCCAGACTTTTCTGTTTCAGTCCCTGCCCTCGTCGACTCGGGCTCCTTGGGCAATTTCATATCCCAGGACCTATTGAATCGTCTCCATCTGCCTCAGAAATGTCATGCCCAGGAGCTCCGAGTCGAGACCATCTAGGGAAAACCGCTAGGACAGGGGTGGGTGAAATATCGAGCACCGACACTAATGCTCAAGATTGGCACTCTACACGAGGAGGAAATCATGTTTTTGGTACTGGAGGGACCCACCGTGGATATCATCCTGGGACGCCCCTGGCTAGTTCTCCATTGTCCAGAGATCAGATGGGACTCGTGTGACCGCAACTGTCTCACGTCATTACCTACTCCGCTCCCAGGATCTCACTCAGCTCAAGTTGCATCTACCCTCATCGAAAGCCCCGAACCTCGAGAGAAGGTCACGGTCCCATCTGATTACTTGGCGTTCCAGGATGTCTTCAGTAAGCAGGCAGCCACCCAGTTACCACCTCATCGGCCATGGGACTGCGCCATTGACTTGCTGCCTGGAGCAAAACTCCCCAAGGGTAGAGTATACGCATTGTCCATCCTGGAGCGCAAGGAGGCTCTTAACCAAGGATTCATCTGACCTTCCACATCTCCAGCTGCTTCTAGTTTCTTCTTCGTGAGCAAGAAGCCTTGCGGCCTTGTATCAACTATCGGACTCTGAACTCCCATACGGTGAAACTGCCCTATCCACGTCCCCTGGTCCCGGCCGCCCTCGAGGAACTCCGTGGGGCCTGCATATTCTCGAAGCTGGACCTGAGAAGTGCCAACATTCCTGGAGCGCAAGGAGGCTCTTAACCAAGGATTCATCTGACCTTCCACATCTCCAGCTGCTTCTAGTTTCTTCTTCGTGAGCAAGAAGCCTTGCGGCCTTGTATCAACTATCGGACTCTGAACTCCCATACGGTGAAACTGCCCTATCCACGTCCCCTGGTCCCGGCCGCCCTCGAGGAACTCCGTGGGGCCTGCATATTCTCGAAGCTGGACCTGAGAAGTGCCAACATGTTCAGCAGGTCCTACAGAAGCTCCGTCAACACCATCTCTTCTTAAAGCTGGAGAAATGCGAATTCCATCGCCCCACAGTGCATTTCCTGGGTTACATCGTCGGCCAGGAAGGAATTCAGATGGAATAGGGGAAGGTTGATGCAGTCAAGGAGTGGTCTCTTCCCCAGACCGTAAAGGAGCTCCAGAGATTTCTGGGATTTGTTAACTTCTATCGTCGATTCATCAAGGATTTCAGTTCCCACACTGCTCCTTTGACTTCCATGCTCCGAGGAAAACCCAAGTCCCTGTGCTTGACCACCAGTGCCCACGAAGCTCTCACAAAGCTCAGAACAGCCTACAGCACAGCCCCCATCCTTCATCATCCTGATCCGGACATTCCGTTCATAGTGGAAGTGGACGCCTCCACCACCGGCGTGAGCCTCCTCGCCTCCAGCCTTGCGCATACTATTCTAAGAAACTGACCCCAGCGGAGCAGAATTACGACATCGGCAACTGGGAGTTGTTGGCTATCAAACTTGCCCTGGAGGAGTGGCGGCACTGTCTGGAGGGAGCAAACCATCCGTTCACAGTAATTACTAACCACAACAATCTTCAATACCTCAGAGAAGCCAAGAGACTTAACCTTCACCAAGCCTGCTGGGCATTGTTCTTCACCAGGTTTCAGTTCACCATCACCTATCATCCCGGGAATTGTAACAATAAAGCCGACGCCCTCTCACGCATGTACTCTCCAGACACACCTTCCGATCCTGAGCCCATTCTCCCTCCAGCCCTGATTGTAAGCCCCATTCAATGGAACATCGACGAGGACATTTGAGCCACCACTCTTACCGAACCTGCTCCGCTGGGAGGCCCAGAAGGGAAAATGTATGTGCCCACTTCCCAACGACAATCCCTTCTGGGCTCAGTTCACGATGTACTGGGCTCTGGACACCCAGGCAGCCAACGGACCCTCTCGCTCCTCCAAGCTCGGTACTGGTGGCCCAGTATGACCCGTGATATCATCAGGTACGTCCGCAGTTGCTCAGTCTGCGCCATGTCCAAGACCCCTCGTCACCTCCCCGTAGGCAAGCTAGTGCCCCTGCCGATCCCACATCGACCCTGGTCTCACCTGGGAATCAATTTTGTGACTGACTTACCCAGCTCAGATGGGTATACCTGCATCTTGGTAGTCGTAGATCGTTTTTCCAAAGCCTGTAAGCTAATCCCCCTCAAAGGACTTCCAACTACTCTCGACTCTGCAGAAAGTTTGTTCACACACGTCTTCAGAAAATTTGGAGTCCCAGAGGATGTAGTCTTTGACAGGGAACCTCAGTTTATCTCCCGCGTTTGGAGGGCATTCTTCAGGCTACTAGGGGTCACGGTCAACTTATCATTAGGCTACCATCCCCAGACAAATGGCCAGACTGAGCAGAAGATCCAGGAACTCGGGCGTTACCTCCGGGCATACTGTCATGACGACCAAAACAGCTGGAGCAGGTTCCTCCCTTGGGCCAAGTATGCACAGAATTCCCTGAGACAGACCACCACCGGCCTCACGCCGTTTCAGTGCATACTCGGTTACCAGTCCCCGCTCTTCCCGTGACAGGAGAACCGTCGGAGGTTCCAGCTGTAGACCACTGGTTCCAAGTGAGCGAGAGAGTGTGGGACTCCGCTCACCTCCATCTCCAACGTGCAGTGCGGAGGCATAAGGCCTTCACAGATGCTCGGCGTACTTCCACTCCCACTTACCATCCAGGAGAAAAGGGTAATGTCAGGGATTCATCAGTCACTTCAGTCACCATCCAGGATAATCACCCGATCAGTCACCTGAGTTCTGATCACCCGCACCTGCTGTCACCGATCAAGCCGCACTACAAATACACGCACATCTCAGTCACTCACTGTCCGGTCTACCGTTCACTCCTATGAACTGTTCTGGACTCTCTCTACTGAATTCTCCTAGAAAGACTTACCTTCTGTTCCTCCCGCGATCCTCCAACGACTCCTTGGAATCTGTTCCACGATCTCCAACGAAACCGGCATCAGATACTCACCATAAGAACCCTGGAATCATTCACGGTGTTGAGACTTACCTGCCTTTACCTCACCCGTTCCATTCTTCTGCTAATCAAGTCAATAAACCATCCTGTTTTGCACTTACCTGTTGTGTCTGGCCTTGCTTTGTGACATTTAAGTCATGTTATTTATGTATTATAATCTATATAATTAAAATGAAAGTAAACGTTTTGTCTAGGTAACGTTATCAATTTAAAATGAAATATTAATGAGCAGTACAGTAGCTATAGAAATGAAACTGGACTAAGTCTGGCGTGCTGCACAACGGGCCGAGTCCGGCTTGGATGTGGCAGTGTCAGCGAGTTACGGCCGTCGCATCTGGTTTGGTTGATTTGGCCCAAAATCTGAAAGTGAGTACACAGGCATCCAGGCCGTGTGCGGCAGATGGATCCCAGCCGATGGACAAGTCTCTAGCAGGTGAATATTTAACTGAAAATGGCCTGAGTGTACAGAGAGGGATTGTGTATGAGGTAGATATAAATAGCCTATCAGCAAACGTCAAATTAGTAAGTTTTCACTAGACTTTAGTGGAGTCAGCAGTTCGCTTGACAGTAAATAACGATCTAATCCTAAAGTATCTATTTATTTTTTTTAATCCCATTGTTTTTTGTTGTTGAAGTGTTATTTTGGTTTCCGATCACCAAGGAGAGGTTACTAAAGGTCCTAAAAATGGTGGCCGCAACAAAAGTCACGTGACTGAAACCCATGAATAACAATGGTAATAATAATAATTACTGCTGAAATAACAAATGGCAGCTTCTGTCCTGGGCTTCTAAGTGGGCAGAGTAGAGGCAGATATTACCAATTCATTTTCCTCCTCTGCTGAACACCTTGTGACTTTTGGCAAGACATATGCAAAGCAAGACAGGTCTGGGAGTTTCTGCACAGCATGGGATCTGTCCAGATGCTGCTCAGCAGTGCTGCTGGAGGATGTGTTCTCTCCTCTCTGAAGAGGGTGTTAAGAAAAAAGGTGATTCAAGGGCTCTTTCTGTCACTTGCTAAAGAGAATACGTTAAGTAGTGTTCTCTAACACTAGCACTCTGTTTTATTTATATTCTGTCTACTTGTTTTGTTTTATTTATTATATTTAAATAAAATTAACCTCTAACACTAGCACTCTATTCTATCTACTTTTCATTCTTATTTATTATTTTAAAAAATAATACTTGCTATGTGTGCTGCGTATTGTAATGTTGCTCTTTTGTTGGTTTGATTGCTTCTGTTGTCCTCATTTGTACGTCGCTTTCGATAAAAGCGTCTGCTGAATGATTACATGTAAATGTTTTTTCCTCTTAGCAAGCGTTTACATCAGGCTCTAAGGCTAGACTGATGACGTGACTGGCACATTTCACTTATATTTATGGACTGTCTTCTGACAGATCCGGCACAGGGCTTGTGGACAGAGCTGCTGACTTCTGTGTACTGATCAGAATATTTTATACATGTTGTATGTATTATACAAGCTTTATATTATTATTAATTTTTTCCCCCCAAATGTTGTCCCTGGCTATACATTTTCTTCACTTTCTCACAACTAGCTGAGTGTTTTATGTCCTGTATTTTCTTACTTAAGATAATTAAAAATTTTAAATCAATGTAAAACTGCACAGCCTTCATGTGTGACACATAATAAGCAAACCTGTACAGATTAAAGAACATGAATGATGAACTGACACCAGCTGTGAGTAAAGAAACCAAATGTGACATTTTTTACAAATGCAAATGTCATTCATACAGACCATAAAACAAATATATAAACATAAGAAATCTGTTTGCTGTCAGTTTCGACCCCCTCACATTCATTCCTTCATCTTCATCTTCATCTTCCACACTGAGCTCTACATCATCAGCTCTCACACAGAAACACACAAACCTCCTCCGCTGCTTTAGTAAGTGTGTCTCACACACCTCTCCTGCTCACTGCCAGAAATGTGATTCTCTGAGATTTCCCCCATTTTGTTGCTTTGGTAAGAAAGCACATGCTAACACTGAAGCCTCGTACCTCTGTCACTCGATGGACATACTCAGAGGGGACGAGATCAGCTGCTGCTGGTCTGGAGGTGATCCAGATGAGAGCAGAGGGAAGCAGATTCCCCTCAATGAGGTTCTTCAGCAGCACGTCCACTGAGGCTGATTCAGATATATTACACAGTTTCACATTGCTCTTAAAGTCCAGAGGCAGACGACACTCATCCAGACCATCAAAGATGAACAACACTTTATATTCACCACTGGATATTTCTATTTCATTTGTTTCAGGGAAGAAAATCTGCAGAAAATCTGAAAGACTGAGTGATTTGTCCTTCATCAGATTGATTTCTCTGAAAGGAAGTGGAAATATGAGCTGGACATCCTGATTCTCGTTCCCTTCAGCCCAGTCCAGGATGAACTTCTGCACAGAGACTGTTTTTCCAATGCCAGCGACTCCCTTTGTCAGCACAGTTCTGATGGCTTTGTCTTGTCCAGGTAAAGGTCTAAAGATGTCACTGCATTTGATGGCTGTGTCCTCTGTTGCTGCTCTCCTGGATTGTGTCTCAATCTGTCTCACCTCATGTTCATTACTGATCTCTCCACTCTCACTCTCTGTGATGTAGAGCTCTGTGTAGATCTCATTCAGCACTGTTGGGTTTCTCTGCGTCGCTGTTCCCTCATACAGACACGCAAACTTCTTCATCAGATTTGATCTAAACGTGCTGAGGTCTTCATTTCTGTAAAATAAAAATTCCACATTATTGCTCGAGTTAATAAGCCCAATGTCTCATATATTCTATATCATATCTTCAATTCATATATTTGACATAAATGTCATACCTGAAAGCAGGCCGTGTATCTCCACTCTTGAATTGTTTTTGACAAACCATAGACTCATTACTCTTTGTAGACACACAGCTGGACGCTTCTGTTCTCTTCTGATGAACTGGACTAAACGGAGAGAGACTGTATGCAAATTATTGTATGTAAAGAGCACTTTGTAATCAGTTCAATCACTGAAAAAATAGTGAACTGAACTGTGATAATATATGATAATGTAAAATGTCATGTAATAATCATATTTTTATACAAACGTTATACCTGAGATCAGGCTGTGTATCTCCACTGTTAAACTTAACTGGTGCACGCATAGACCCGTCACTCTTCATAGACACACAGCTGGGCTCTGCTTCTGATCTCTTCTGATGAACTGAGCTAAAACAGAACAGATTTAACCCTTTATTATGAGAATCATCTTAATATAATAAGATAATCATCTTAATATACTTCTAAATGTATTTTTATGAAAAACAGTTTTGGAGCCTTTATGGTCTTATTGTTTTCAATTAATATTAAACTTATAAAAAAATAGTTTATTTTGAGTATGGTTTAACATAAAAGGTTATTTAATGTGTTACTCAAAGTACCTGTGTTCTGGAAAAAAACAGTCATCTCCAGATGTTTGTGTTTGATCCATGATAAATCTGAATAGTTTGATCTCCACCGCTGACAAACAAGTGAAGAGACAAACAATCACAAACACTACAGTAATTAAACAGCCGTATATTGCTGTAAATTGTTTTATTAAACATTTAAACATATTCTGTATTGTAAATAATTGTCTGTTTAAAATGGCTAAACATCACCTCTGTTCATTTACATTCACTTTTGTACCATTCTCGTCACAAGGGCACTATATGATCTTTATCAAATGTGATTTGACATTACAGTCCATCTCTCATATTTTCTTGTACCGTTAAATTGTGAGATGGGAATATGCATACAGTATGTAAATTGTATTAAAAGGAGGTTATGCATAGTAAACTAGGTGTGTAAGCTCCATATCTGGTTATTTCATGGAAGACACGGGGTGCGGATGAATGTAAACAAAATCTTCTGCAGGATTTATTTGTGCCTATGCAAAATCTGCCTTCTCTGCACAGGCACACTTTGAGAATGAAATCGATGCAACGTTTTATACATACATACATACATATACAGTATATACAAACGCACACACATACGGTATGTATATATATATATATATATATAGATATATATATATAGATATATATATATGAGAAGTGCTCACTAACACAGATTTAGACAGATTTGTGAACAATATTTGAGAGAAATAGTCCTTTTGTGTATATAGAAAAAGTCTTAGATCTTTGAGGTCAGCTCATGAAAAATGGGGACAAAAACAAAAGTGTTGTGTTTATATTTTTGTTTAGTATATATATATATATATATATATATATATATATATATCTATATATAGATATATATATATATATATATATATATAGATATATATCTATATATCTATATATATATATATATATATATATATATGAGGCCCCTGGTGCATGCCTGTTAGCATATTTATGGTGATTTGTGGAATGGGCTTGACACCTTTTTCATGAGCTGGAACAATAAACAATATGTTGTTTGTGCATAATAACAACTGTGGGGGACACATTACACATATCAATATCAGCATAAATTATAACACTGCTATATTAAAATCCTTCAATAGAAGAGATTTAGTCCTCAGCTTGTCAGCTTGTTCACTGAGTCATAAACACGTTTTTAAATATATATATATACAGTATATGCACTGAACAAAATTATAAGTCAGTATCTGGTGTGACCACCATTTGCCTCACGCAGTGCAACACATCTCCTTCGCATAGAGTTGATCAGGTTGTTGATTGTGGCCTGTGGAATGTTGGTCCACTCCTCTTCAATGGCTGTGCGAAGTTGCTGGATATTGGCAGGAACTGGAACACGCTGTCGTATACGCCGATTCAGAGCATCCCAAACATGCTCAATGGGTGACATGTCCGGTGAGTATACTGGCCATGCAAGAACTGGGATGTTTTCAGCTTCCAGGAATTGTGTACAGATCCTTGCAACATGGGGCCGTGCATTATCATGCTGCAACCTGAGGTGATGGTCGTGGATGAATGGCACAACAATGGGCCTCAGGATCTCGTCACGGTATCTCTGTGCATTCAAAATGCCATCAATAAAATGCACCTGTGTTCCTTGTCCATAACATATGCCTGCACATACCATAACCCCACCGCCACCATGGGTCACTCGATCCACAACGTTGACATCAGCAAACCGCTCACCCACACAACGCCATACACGCTGTCTGCCATCTGCCCTGTACAGTGAAAAACCGGGATTCATCCGTGAAGAGAACACCTCTACAAAGTGCCAGACGCCATCGAATGTGAGCATTTGCCAACTCAAGTCGGTTACGATGACGAACTGCAGTCAGGTCGAGACCCCGATGAGGACGACGAGCATGCAGATAAGCTTCCCTGAGACGGTTTCTG
>NW_015507532.1:5758-7150 GCF_001515645.1 Sinocyclocheilus grahami | reverse complement strand
ACTTTAAAATATAATTTATTCCTGTGATGGCAAAGCTGAATTTTCAGCATCATTACTCCAGTCTTCAGTCACGTTATCCTTCAGAAATCATTCTAATATGCTGCTTTATTATCAATGTTGGAAACAGTTGTGCTGCTTCATGTTTTTAGGAACCTGTGATACTTTTTTCAGCATTATTTTATGAAAATATTAAAAAAAAAACAGCATTCAAAATGGAAATCTTGTGTTACAATATACACTACCGTTCAAAATTTTGGAATCAGTCAATTTATTTTTTTTATTTTTTATTTTTTTTAAGTATTCTACAGATGTATCTGTGCACAGAAAAAAGTAATAATAATAATTAATTAATTAATTATGATAATTTTATTTAATTAATAATTTATGGATTTAGCAGACACTTTTATCCAAAGCGACTTGCAGTGCATTCAGGCTATAAATTTTTTACCAGTATGTAAAAAAAAAATAAAAACACAGCTGATAACAAATCAGCATATTAGAATGATTTCTGAAGGATCATGTGACACTGAAGACTGGAGTAATGATGCTGAAAATTCAGCTTTGCCATCACAGGAATAAATTATATTTTAAAGTGTATTAAAACAGAAAACCAATATTAGAAATTGAAATAATATATCACAATATTAATTTTCTTTTTCTGTATTTTTGATCAAATAAATACAGCCTTGATGAGCACAAGAGACTCCATTAAAAAAACATGAAAAATCTTACTGATCCCAAACTTTTGAGTATATATATATATATTAGCGCTGTCAATCGATTAAAATATTTAACCGCAATAAATTTGCTTGTGATTAATCACAACTTAATCGCACAATTTTATCTGTTGTAAATGTACCTTAAAATAATATTTTTCAAGTTTTTTTATACTCTAGTCAACATGGGCCTGGACAAATATGGATGCTTTATGCAAATGTATGTTTAATATATTGTGTAATTTTATTGAAGTATTATATGAAAATGGCAGTAATCAATATATGGATTAATGTGCTGAATTATGTTAACCCTGGATGTCATAGAACGAATAATAGTCTTTTCATTAGACAGTGAACCTTTCATTAGAAAGTACACCTGTGAACTTGAAATAATGTAATATTATTAGGAACACGTATAATGGTCTTTTCTATCATTAGACAATGGACCTTTCAGTAAACAGTAGACGTAAACATGAAATAATCTAATATTATCAGGAGCAGGTGGATGGATTTGACGCACACCGCCTCATGTGACCACACTACAAACCAATGGAAGGTGGCAAAACAAAAGCAAGTAGATAAATTTGACACACATCTCGTATGACCACACTGTTGGCACAGCCATTTTGCATCTAATAACCGGTAAATTATATTTATTTATACGGAGGAAAAAACA
>NW_015507532.1:2035-2434 GCF_001515645.1 Sinocyclocheilus grahami | reverse complement strand
TTACATCCATTTGGTGGAGGTCAAGATCATATTGTGCTGCCATTTGCATCAAGGCTCGTATTGAAGTGATATTTGCTGTTGGGGAGAATGTCTCTTTGTAATCTACACCCATCACTTGACTATAGCCTTTAGCAACATATCTGGCCTTGAATGTCTTGGTCTCATCTGTATTATTTTTGATAGCATAAACCCATCTACCCCCCACTGCATGTTTACCTTCTGGTAGAGTAGTTAGGGTAAATGTATCATTTTCCTGTAGAGAATTAATTTCCTCTTCCATGGCCTTAACCCACATCTGTGACTGGTTTGAACTAATAGCTTCCTTGAATGTTTGTGGTACGTCACACACTCTGTAACAGTAGTCAATATTAGTTAGAATCTGATCATCACACTCAACAT
>NW_015507532.1:0-244 GCF_001515645.1 Sinocyclocheilus grahami | reverse complement strand
CTGCATCACTTTGTGTAATATGTACGGCGAATGGTTTAAATGAATCCGGTAAACCTTTCAATATCATCGCAATTAAAAGTCCATCACTAAGCGTCTCTTCGGCATTTCTTAGTGCTGTGATTGCGGTTTCTGCTCGAATAATATAGTCAGTTACACTTTCATTCGCCGTTTTTTGCAGTGAAGTTAACTCTGTGTACAGGCTTATTATTCGCGGCTTTCCACTACCAGCGTAGTAGGCCCTCAA
>NW_015507531.1:55052-65082 GCF_001515645.1 Sinocyclocheilus grahami | reverse complement strand
TTTGTTACATGTCTTGTAGGGGTTGTAGAGAGTTTGTCATATATGTTATGTAATGTATTGTTGACCCTGTTTTTCTAATCTTTTGTTTACTTCAGACCATACTGTTTGGAAATGGTCTTCACAGCCAACTTTCACTCATGGCATGCTAATTGGGGACTTCATGTTGGCCACCAACATACTACTGTCAGGCAACAACTATGCCAAAACAGCACTTCTCTTCAAGTTCATGAGAATAGGCATGGCAGAAAGGACTTCTTTCTTCAAGATACAGGACACCTACTGTGTAGACTCCATCAAAGATTTCTGGCTTTCAAAGAGAGCTGAAATCATCCACCAGTTACAGTCAAAAGGACCAATTGTAGTATTGGGTTAGTTGGAGACACACACAAACACACATACACACACACACACACACACACACAAACACTTTCACACATAAGAGAGTAATACTAGAAAATAATTGGAAGTGTTATCACTGATAAAACTTTTGTGATACATTGTCAGTCGGTAGTGATGCCGCTTTTTTTCCTTAGAATATATAGGTGAGACATGTCATGCTTTTACCTAATTATTGTGATCTACATTTGTAGGAGATGCTAGGATGGACAGTCCAGGGTTCTGTGCACAGTACTGCACATACACGGCCATGGACAATGAGTCCCATACAATTATCAGCATGGTCATCATAGACAAGCGAGAAACACAGAGGAACTGGGTTGTAATGGAGAAAGAGGCCTTCATTCGTACCTGTGAGACACTCTGTGAGGAGCTCAAGGTTACGGAGTTTTGCACCGATGCCCATGTTCAAATATCTGCCCTCTTCAGTGAGTATTGTATTTTGCTTTGTTTGTGGTTGATACACTAACCCAAAAACAAGCATGGAGTAACATCTGAAAATGTGTCACGTAAAATGTATACATTCTATTTTTTCAATTTATCCAGCAGACAAGGGGAAATATAAAGACAGTGGTGTACAACACACACTCGACATCTGGCATGGAGCTAAAAGCTTGAGTAAAAAAATCCTATATGTACGTTTTATAATAAAACATATGTTTCATAACCTAAATAAAAATATATAAATTGACAATGGGTACAAGCTATGAAATTTTACACACAGCTTAATGTAATAATGAATTATGTGCAGGCAGGGCAGCAAAAGGACTGCAATATTTTATTACATTGGAACAAGGACATATGCAACCACTTTTGGTATTGCTGCAAGGTGGCAGACCCCTATGATGAGTTCTTTGTAAGTGTTGCCTAGACCTCAAAAGTATATAATTTCATCTTGTGAGTTTTGTGTGTATTGTACTTTAAACAAACTGTCGGTTCAGTGTTATTATAGAAATGTCACAGTAATTTTGTTCACTTTAGGACAAATGGGTTGGACTCCTGCACCATGTCGCATTAATAATGTCGTTCGCAGGTGGATGAGGTTGTACTCGAGGTCTCGGCTGAGCTGTTGCATGATGAAGTGGATGAAGAGCGTCCTGCAGGTGACTGAAGCCAGGGCTGAGAGCGTGTGGTCGCTGCAGCAAAGCATTCTGGGCCGTCAGCAGCAGGAGGAGCAGCTGCTGTATGAAGAGGTAAAAGCGTCCCGCACGAGCCGCAGTGCTGCCAGCGTTTGATTGTGTTCCAGATCCTCTTCACTCAGAAGCAGAGAGAGATCGCGGCAGAGGCCTGGAGGAGTTACGTGGCCAGAACCTCAAACTACAGCATCCTGAAGGTCTGAAGCCTGACCGCGTTCATCTGCGTGCATTCTGAGAGTCTCTGCATTGATTCTTGTTTGGCAGGAGTTGAAGCGTCTTCAGGAGCAGCGGAGCACCCAGAGCCTCCGAACACACTCTCAGATCCATAAACCAGCTCCAGTCGCTATAGAGAGAGAACACAGCCGAGTTCATTTAATACCACATACTCCGCATCAGCATGCTAGTGTCACTGCTGGACCATGGACCAATGAGCTCCTACCAACATGGCAGAAATGATAAGCAAAGCCAAATATAAACGCTGAATGTTATCCATGATGATTGTGCAAACGAGCATTTAAGTAATTAATAAAATAAGAAGACAGAGCCAGAACGCACTTGTGTGTTTATTGAAGGTCACATTTATTTCTACAGCGCTTTATACAGTACGGACTGATTCAAAGCAGCTTCACAGTAATAAACAACCGCGTTAATGTTGTACAATTCCTCAAATATGAAACAACTCCGTGTCCGCTGTAAAGCAGCTCTACAGAAGACAGTAGAGTCATTATTCAGATCTGTTCAACTCTCCAGATTCGGTTCTGGAGCTGCTGTAATGAGACTTTATCTTTAATGCCAGTGCCGTAGCATTGAGAAGCAGCACTGCTGTGATCACAGTCAATCTTCCTCTGATTCAGATGGAGACGAGGAGGATGTGAGCCTGACACAGATCCCTCATCACAGCTGCAGAAAACACTGATTATGTGCGTTTCAAAAAACTAAAAAAGGCTAACTTCTACATTCAATTTATTCACTGAAATTATTATTATTATTTAATTAAACACACAAAACACACCTCAGAGATACACTGAACAGATATAATGGGGTCCAAAAGTCTGAGGCCACCAGTGTAAATGATTCTTTTACATTATATTCTAATTAATACTAAATTGTCATTACAAATGATACATCTTAAAGTCCCCCTGTGGTGACAATCAGGTGTACATGTGTCTGCAGAGGTGCTGTAGCGAGGGACGGTTAGGACAGATTCAAGGGCCTGACGAGGGACAGGGGCCCGAGTCAACACGATGGCTGAGCACCTTCTCCTTTAAAGTCTGTCTAAAGGCAGTAGTTTCTAAACACATAAATGTTAGAAATGTATTGCTTACAAAGACTGAACTATGCAGTACTGAATTGTGGAGTTAGACCGTTAAATAGTTTTTCAGTATTTTTGGGTGCAGGATTTTGTGTGTATTGTACTTTAAACAAACTGTCGGTTCAGTGTTATTATAGAAATGTCACAGTAATTTTGTAACCGGTTCACTTTAGGACAAATGGGTTGGACTCCTGCACCATGTTTCAGGAGAACATGCGTGGGCCCTGGGATCATGTGACCATGGTCCCTTGGTTGAGCAGAGAGACAAACAGTGGTTTGAAAAAGGCTCCAGGGCTATGGGGGAACATCAGTTTGGGCGAATGCAATTTATTGATCATCAGCCCAAAATTTAGCAAGGCAGGAAAACATTTCATCTACCTGAGGGGAGACATCTTTGTAAGTTAAGGCTGTTAAATAGAGAGGAAAATACATTCTTCTAGCGCATACATACACTTGGACCTCATTTAATTGAAGTAGAAATCCAAGCACCAGAAGCAGCCCACACGTTTTCTTTCATTTAAAAACATGCATTTTCATTCATTCATAGGCTATATGGTTGCAATAATAATATGAATAAAACTTTAAGTGCATAGACGTTCAGTTGTTATGCGTTCACATTTCTTGCCATTTGTATGAATGTAATTTCACAGTATTTTCCCCTCCTGCATTACTACACTGCAATTTACTCAGCCGATGACTTTTTTTTGTATGACATTAAAATTATTTTTAGAATATAGGTTAAGCTAGACAAATGTGATTATTTCTGAGAACTTTTTAACTGCAGGCAGACATTATGGTACAGTAGGCCTACAAATATTTTGTTGGAGATATTCGAGCAAAAAAGAATAGATAAAAAAATGTAAAATAGATAATAATAAAAAAAACAAAGCTGTAGAAAAATATAATGAATTACAAGTCTGTAGAGGACAGTGCGCTATTGCAGACTTATATACTGAAGTCTTAATGACATTATTGTGATAGCTATAGTCAGTCGTGAACTCCAGAGCTGAACATGACTCCCACTCCGGCCCTGGACGAAGTGTCTGATCACCGGAGCCTGGTTTATATCTGATTGCTGGAACAGAGCATTGTTATGCAGATGCTAAAGAGTAATTTTCAGTGAGTGTGTGTGTGTGTGTGTGTGTGTGTGTGTGTGTGTTCAGTGTGCGTGTGTGTGTGTGTGTGTGTGTGTGTTCAGTGTGTGTGTGTATGTGTGTGATCGATCTCGGGCTGTCACGCTCAAACATCGCGATACGAGTCTTGCTGGAGTTGAAGTTTTGCGGGTGTTTCGTGTGTGAGAGTGAAGGACTGACAGTGAAGATGAAGAAGAGGATGAAGATGCTGCTGCTGCTCGGGTTTTGTTGCGGACTGGTGTTTGGTGATCGGAATCGCTCGGATCCTCATGATCAGAGAGTTTTTCCAGTCCTATCGATTAATTATGATTATGTTCAGATGCCGTTCGAGGTCTCGCTCTGGATTCTGCTCGCGTCACTCATGAAGCTGGGTGAGAATCTCAGCACTTTTATTACAGTGCAGCTGCATTCATATTCGCCTAATATCAGCCTCATGATTGCTGTTATAGCAGTTCATCAGGAGTGTTATTAATGTCTGTGTTTGATGTGATCGTGTCGGTTCTCGTCTTTAGGCTGCTTGTGTTTCTGTTTCTCTCTGACATCATTATGAGTTTATCAGAGAATCCAGCTGCACTGGAGACGAGTGTGTGTGACGAGATAGAGATGATCTCACACACACCCACTCACACACACACACTCAACACACACACACACACACACACACACACACACACACACACACACACGTTAGAATACTAGTGAAGTGAAGAAAGCTCTTATTAAAGTATGTGTATGAAGGAAATGGAGCCTCTTGTATTTGAGCTTCCTCTGGGTCTGGATCACAGCTCTGCTCGCTCTGGAAGCTCATGAGGTGCATCATGGGATGCTTCTGGACATTAGTGAAGGAACATGAGATGATGTTTGTCCTTCACTGTGTGCAGCTCATGCTCTTAAATGGGTTACAAGTTAATCATATGATTAATATTTGCCCAAAATCTCATTTAGAGCAGACACTGCAGTCAGTGGCGTGTGTGCAGGCTTCAGTCTGTTTTACACACACCTGCGTGTGCCACTGTGTGTTTGTCTGTGTCGACCTCAGAAAGATGACCGCATCGTGTTATTTTCACACAGAGACGGACTCTGTCAGTAAAACCTGTAGACTTCAGCTATCTGTGTTGCTTTATATGACTACAGCGAACGGTGAAAATGGGGAAAGCTCTTGTTGTATTTTTCACAGTTTGTATGGCTGTAACTCAAGAAGTTTTTAATATATCTTAATATGATTTTAGATTTAGATTTGTTTCTTAAGAAACTTTTCTTTTAGTATCTTCATTTATAAGGCCAGTCCATAAATTATGATTAGATAAACACACAACACGTTTGACCATAGATAACGATTTACTCACGGAGCCACATCGAGATGCTCACATCTCTGGAACTGAACCATACAGGGCCTGAAGAAAGAAAATAGATTTAAAAAAAGAAAATAGGACATATAGACTTTAAGGAATCGTTAACAATTCACAAAAAGTGTCATCATTGTCATATAAAGCAACACAGGTTGCTGAAGTCAACAGGTTTTACTGACAGAGTCCATCTCTGTGTGAAAATAACACGATGCGGTCATGTTTCTGAGGTCATGTTACGCTCCTGTAATTAATTCCTCTCAATCTCAGGTGAAGATTGTCATTACTCAGTGAATATACATGCATGACATCTAACATGTGTGGTGTTCATCACTCTGCATGTTTGTCTTTCTTCAGAAAAAATATTTACAGTCAAGGAAGTTTCTAAACTGTTTGATTTGACCGGGAACGAGCCTGTGCTTGAGTGAGTTTCTCAGTGAGGTGTGTGTTTGTGGTCAGGCTTCCACCTGCTCCCGGTTCTGTCGGGTGTGGTTCCGGAGAGCTGTCTGCTGATCGTGGTGGGGCTGCTGGTGGGGGGTCTGATCCGTGTGATGGGGAAGAACCCGCCGGTGCTCGACTCGCAGCTCTTCTTCCTGTGCCTGCTGCCGCCCATCATCCTGGACGCAGGCTACTTCCTGCCCATCCGGCCCTTCACCGAGAACGCCGGCACCATCCTGACCTTCGCGGTGCTGGGGACGCTGTGGAACGTCTTCTTCATGGGAGCGGTGCTGTACGGAGCCTGTCGTCTGGAGGCCGGCCGCCTGGCGTCTGTCGACCTGCTGTCCTGCCTGCTGTTCGGCTCCATCGTGTCCGCCGTGGATCCGGTGGCTGTTCTCGCCGTCTTCGAGGAGATCCACATCAACGAGCTGCTGCACATCCTGGTGTTCGGAGAGTCTCTGCTGAACGACGCCGTGACCGTGGTGAGAAACTCTGTCACAGCTGAAAACATTACGAACATTACATCAAACTCACAACTGCTGGAGTCAGAGGTTGACTGGAAAGCATCACAGTCCATATATTCGTGCTAAAGGCTGCTTGAAGTCTTCATTCTCTAACTGTGACTGGTGAATGACAGATTACGGTTAATCAGAGTAAAACTGAAATCAGCTTGGAGCTGTTATTAAATCTCAGTGGCTGTTTCAGAGTGAAGCGCAGCACTGTGTTCATTTACACACGAGCAGCTCATGATCTGCTGTTTTCAGCGTCTCACAGCGTCTCGATTCACAGTAAATGATTCACATGACTCGATTCACAGTAAATGATTCACATGACTCGATTCACAGTAAATGATTCACAGTGACTCGATTCACAGTAAATGATTCACAGTGACTCGATTCACAGTAAATGATTCACATCGACTCGATTCACCGTAAATGATTCACAGCGACTCGATTCACCGTAAATGATTCACAGCGACTCGATTCACAGTGATTCGATTCACAGCGACTCGATTCACCGTGATTCGATTCACAGCGACTCGATTCACAGTAAATGATTCACATCGACTCGATTCACCGTAAATGATTCACAGCGACTCGATTCACCGTAAATGATTCACAGCGACTCGATTCACCGTAAATGATTCACATGAACTCCATCTGGATCTGCTCTGAGTTTGAGTCACTTTAACACACATTTGAAACATCTTCACAAACCGGAAATGAGAAGCGGTTTTGTTTCCTGTGGTTTTCCATCAAAATAAGAGTCTGGTGGTTTGACTTGTGAAAATTTATAAATTAAGCCAATTATTAGTATTGTATCTTTACACTTGTATGCGAAATATAATTTTGTTATTATTATTTATTATTATTATTATTATAAAATTGTATTATTATAATATTATTTTTCTTTAATACTTGATTTATTTTATGGTGAAATTCCAATGGTAATATTTCATTTTGTTTGACTGTTTGTTTGGTAATATTCCATATTTTATTCAGCAGTAGTAGTAATAATAATAATAATAATAATAATAATATATAATAACAAAATTTTTGCCAAATTGTGCCCTACAAACAAACACAGAAAACCTGGATTTATTCTAATTTAAAATTCAATTTGAATAAATCCAGGTTTTCTGTGTTTGTTTGTAGGGCAAAAAACCCCAGTTTTTAGGTAATATTAATAATTATTCAAACATACAAAGGATTTCTAATATGTATATAAAGTTCAGGTTCTATGCACAAATACTTCGGAAAAAATAGAACCTGAACTTTATATACATATTAGAAATCATTTTTATGTTTGAATAATTATTAATATTACCTAAAAACTGATCTTTTTTGCTTTTGTGTTTTGGCCAATCATTTGCACGACAGCAGTGTTTTGGGGCCTGAAAAAAGCAAACTTTTGACAATGGGTTTCAAAGTGCAAGTTTTTGAAAACAATACTGTTATAATCTTTGTGCAATGTAGACACATGCATTTTCTGTAAAGCTGCTTTGAAATTATGTGTATTGTGAAAAGCGCTATACAAATCAATTTGAATGGAATTTAATTAAACGTGAATGTGTGAAAACGGTGACGTCACGCACGTGTATTTCATGTATAGGTGAAATATATATCTGTATATGTTCAGTCTATAGGAATGTGTGTGTGTGCTGGCATGCAGTGCTTATTTACATCGCCATCTACTGGCCTGACATGCGTAACACAGCGTTTCAGTCGCTTTCGCGGATCCCTGTGAATGGGTCAACAGGTTGGTGTTGTTGTTTCTGTGTGACCTAAGTGTGTGTGTTTCCTTCAGGTCCTGTATCATTTGTTTGAGGAGTTTGCGCACGCGGGCGAGGTGACGGTGGGCGACGTGTTTCTGGGCGTGGTGTGTTTTTTCGTGGTGGCGCTGGGTGGAGTGCTGGTGGGAGGCGTGTACGGAGTGCTGGCGGCCTTCACCTCACGCTTCACGTCGCACACGCGTGTGATCGAGCCCCTGTTCGTCTTCCTCTACAGCTACATGGCGTACCTGTCGGCCGAGGTCTTCCACCTGTCTGGCATCATGGCGTGAGTGTCTCTGTCCCGTCGCTCTAGTTCTCGTCTTAGATGCTCATGCTGTGTGTGTGTGTGTGTGTGTGTTCACAGGCTCATAGCGTGCGGCGTGGTCATGCGGCCCTACGTGGAGGCCAACATCTCCCACAAATCCTACACCACCATCAAGTACTTCCTGAAGATGTGGAGCAGCGTGAGCGAGACCCTGATCTTCATCTTCCTGGGCGTGTCGACGGTGGCCGGGCCGCACGCCTGGAACTGGACCTTCGTGAGCATCACCATCGTCCTGTGCCTGCTGTCCAGGGTTCTGGGTGAGACGCGCTTCGTTCTGCAGGAAATACAGCAGATAATTACCAAACACATCTGTTTATGTGTCAGACGCTGTTCATGTGTGGGTTAATGAAGATTTAGGGAGGTGCTTAGTGTCCATAAACATTACAGGTCAAAAATCTGAGGTCATTATTAAATAAGAAATCGAGGATGCATTAAACTGATTAAAAGTAACAGTAAAGACATTTATAATGCTACAAAAAGATTTGAGTGTGAGACCGCTGTAATCCCATAAAAGCACTGATGGGACTGGAAAGTTCTGCATATCTGCTGATGATGTGACCGATGCAGATCATTTCCATAATGACCAACTCAGTCTACCAAGAGCAGATTACAAACCAGCAGAGCCGATGATAATCAGGTTTGTGTGATCTGCTAACAACACAGACACAGTATGGGTTCAAACATGCTTTTCTGGCCATTAAACCATAGCGCATAGACCAGTAAACTGACTACAATGATTGATTTAAACCCTCTCCTCACATAACTGTAGCGTCTGAAAGGGAAACTCCTACAGATGCACATGCTATAAGATCAGACACATCACTGTCTCCATGTGTTTCTGTCACTAATGTTTTACTGAGTGTCTTCAGTGCATGCTGACAGGAGTTTTTTAACTAAAGAAGAGGACTTGTGCTTGTGCTGGCCCGGTGCTGAGTTTGTGTATCTGTCTGTTTCGTGTATTCTCCATGTTGACTGCAGAAGGTGTGAGTTTCCCGTGTGTTTGTCCGTCCGTCTGTCCTGCAGGTGTGGTCGGTTTGACGTACATCATTAATAAGTACCGTATGGTGAAGCTGAGCGGTAAGGATCAGTTCATCGTGGCGTACGGCGGACTGAGGGGCGCTATCGCCTTCTCTTTAGCGTTTCTGCTGTCCAGCGACAACTTTCCCATGAAGGACATGTTTCTGACGGCCATCATCACCGTCATCTTCTTCACCGTGTTCGTGCAGGTGAGAGAATCCGCTGAAGGATGCCCATCGTGTGGCCCTCAGTGCTCAGCGCTCATGTCCTCTTGTTTTTTAGGGAATGACGATCCGACCCCTCGTTGACCTTCTGGCTGTCAAGAAGAGGAAACAAAGCAAATGCTCAATAAACGAGGAGATTCACACTCAGGTGCTGCAGCTGATCTCAAACACACTCACACACACACACTCACACGCACACACTCACACACGCACACACACTCACACACACACTCACACACACACACACACACTCACTCACTCACTCTCTCACACACACACACACACACACACACTCTCTCATACACACACACTCACTCTCACACACTCACACACACACAGACACTCTCACACGCTCACACACTCTCTCACACACACACACACACACACACACACACACACACACACACACACACACACGCTCACTCACACAC
>NW_015507531.1:54380-54665 GCF_001515645.1 Sinocyclocheilus grahami | reverse complement strand
CACACACACACTCACTCTCTCACACACACTCACTCACACACACACGCACGCACTCACTCACTCACTCACTCTCTCACACACACACAATCACTCACTCACTCTCACTCACACACACACTCAGACAGACTCTCTCACACGCTCACACACACACACACACACACAGTCACACACTCTCTCTCTCTCTCACACACACAGACACACACGCTCACACACTCTCTCCCACACACAGACACACTCTCTCACACACACACACACACACACTCTCACTCTCACACACACACACAC
>NW_015507531.1:53272-53573 GCF_001515645.1 Sinocyclocheilus grahami | reverse complement strand
ACACACTCACACACACACAGACACACTCACACGCTCACACACCCTCTCACACACACACACACGCACACACACACACACACACACACACGCACTCACACGCGCTCACATGCACACACTCACTCACTCACTCACTCACTCTCTCACACACACACACACACTCTCACACAAACACACACACACACACACACAGAGACACTCTCTCACACGCTCACACACTCTCTCTCACACACACACACTCACACACTCACACGTGCTCACACACACACACTCACTCTCTCACACACACTCACTCACACACTCA
>NW_015507531.1:48572-53171 GCF_001515645.1 Sinocyclocheilus grahami | reverse complement strand
CTCACACACTCACACACTCACTCACTCTCTCACACACACTCACTCACACACACACTCACTCACTCACTCTCTCACACACTCTCTCACACACACGCACATACTCACTCTCTCACACACACACTCACTCACTCACTCACTCTCTCACTCACACTCACTCTCTCACTCACACACACACACACACACACACACACACTCACTCACTCACTCACTCACTCTCTCTCACACACACACACACACACACACACACTCACTCACTCTCTCACACACACACACACACTCACTCACTCACTCACTCACTCTCTCTCACACACACACACACGCACACACTCACTCTCTCACACACACACACACGCACACTCACTCACTCTCTCACACACACACACACACACAGACACACTCTCTCACATGCTCACACACACTCACACTCACTCTCTCACACGCACACACACACACTCACTCTCTCACACATTCACTCTCACACACACAAACACACTCTCACACACACTCACACACACACACACACACACACACACACTCACTCACTCACTCACTCACTCTCTCACACACACACACACACACACACTCACTCTCACACACACACGGTGGTGTTGGCGTCTGTGTTTGACGGCTAATGCTGAAACGCTGCTGTTTTGTGTCTGTAGTTTCTGGAGCATCTGCTGGCTGGAATCGAGGGCGTGTGTGGACACTACGGACACCATCACTGGAGACACAAGTGCGTTTCATCGTTCAGCTGAATGTTCACATACATGACCAAACGCTCTGTAAAACCAGCACTAGGCAATATTGCTGATATAGCGCTGTTGGGCAGTGTTGGGGGTGATGCATTACAAGTAACGAGAGTTACTGAATCAGATAACTTTTTTCATGTAACTAGTAAAGCAACACATTACTTTTACATTTACAAGAAAATATCTGAGTTACTTTTTCAAAAAAGTAACGCCAGCTTTCCTGTCCGCATGTTGAGAGAAATCAGGAGTGAGTGCAGAGACAGGCGTTTCCTTCAGCATGAGGCTCATTCATTTCACTTCTGGTGTGAACGAGACTTTACAGCTGCCAAAAATATAACTTTTGTTGTTTTTTTTGTTATTACAAAAATAAGCAAGCCCAGCCCAGCTGACAAAAATAAAAGCAAAAGTATCGTAATGCATTACTTTCCATAAAAAGTAATGCAATTAGTTACTCTTTCATAGACTAGTGCAAAATTATAATGCAATACTTTTAAAAGTAACCTTCCGCAACACTGTTCATGAAAGATTGCTCTAGCGTCATGTGAAGCGATCATCTCTTCCTCTTTACTACTAGTTACAGCAGCAAATAAACATGAATGAACATCAGAAGAATCAGAACAACTCATTGCAATCAATCATGAATCATGGAAACCATCGATCAGTGATTCAAGTGCAGAAAGACATCAATAAAACCGCTTAAGATCAATAATGTCACGTAACGTCACATTTACCTCAGAAAACGTAGTGATGAGTTTCAGCGAATAAAAAATTCAGCATAAACAGCAAAAAAATTGGTTTGGCTGAAATAGTTTTGGAGAATCAAAATTATTGAGTGAAACTGATGTTTAATTAGTGTTTCTCCAATGACGCGGTTTGACTGTCAATAGTCATCTTCCATCCACCTATTGCTATGCAAATTTATAATAACTCATGCTCTCAATTTGCTGAATTGATCATTTCTTATCCAATAAGAAGACAAGCGCATAAACTAATGGAAGCACATTAACTGAATAAATTCCTTGACACGCATTAAAAAACTCGTGACTTTGCTTCAACAGATCATGTGACTGGATAAACAGAGCACCGATCTCAAATGTTACTTTAATCAAAATAATTTAGTATAATCATTGTATAATCACATTTGTGTTCCCAAACGTCAGGCAAGCCTCCCAGTTTCCCTTCATTTCCATCTTTGGTTTTCAGCTAAAGAAGACATATATTCTGGAATCAGTGTTTCAGTAAAAACTCAAATGGGTTTGAATGACGTGAGGCGAGTAAACGATGCCAGTCTTGTTGTAAATCTTTGTTGTAACGTTCTGTTCGTCCGCAGGCTGAATCGCTTTAATAAGCGCTACATCAAGCGCTGTCTGATCGGTGGAGAGCGATCGCAGGAGCCACAGCTCATCTCCTTCTACAACAAGATGGAGCTCAAACAGGCCCTGATGCTGCTGGAGAGCAACAGTTCAGCCAATCTGAGCGCAGGAGTCACTGCAGCCATACCGTGAGTGTGAGTGTGAGTGTGCGCGTGCGTGAGGGAGTGAGTGAGTGTGGATGTGAGTGAGTGAGTGAGTGTGAGAGTGAGTGAGTGAGTGAGAGAATGAGTGAGTGAGAGAGTGAGTGAGTGAGTGAGTGAGAGAATGAGTGAGAGAGTGAGTGAGAGAGTGAGTGAGTGAGTGAGTGTGAGAGTGAGTGAGTGAGAGAATGAGTGAGTGAGAGAGTGAGTGAGTGAGTGTGAGCGTGTGAGTGTGAGTGAGAGAGTGTGAGAATGAGTGAGTGAGTGAGTGTGAGAGTGTGAGAGAGTGAGTGAGTGAGTGAGTGAGAGAGTGAGTGAGTGAGTGAGAGAATGAGTGAGTGAGAGAGTGAGTGAGTGAGAGAGTGAGTGAGTGAGTGTGAGCGTGTGAGTGAGAGAGTGTGAGAGTGTGAGAATGAGTGAGTGAGTGAGTGAGTGTGAGAGTGAGTGAGTGAGAGTGAGCGTGTGAGTGTGAGTGAGAGAGTGTGAGAGTGTGAGAATGAGTGAGTGTGAAGTGAGTGTGAGAGTGAAGTGAGTGAGTGAGTGAGTGAGTGATTGTGAGAGTGAGTGAGTGAGAGAGTGAGTGAGTGAGTGAGTGTGAGCGTGTGAGTGAGAGAGTGTGAGAGTGTGAGAATGAGTGAGTGTGAAGTGAGTGTGAGAGTGAAGTGAGTGAGTGAGTGAGTGAGTGATTGTGAGAGTGAGTGAGTGAGAGAGTGAGTGAGTGAGTGAGTGTGAGCGTGTGAGTGAGAGAGTGTGAGAGTGTGAGAATGAGTGAGTGTGAAGTGAGTGTGAGAGTGAAGTGAGTGAGTGAGTGAGTGAGTGATTGTGAGAGTGAGTGAGTGAGAGAGTGAGTGAGTGAGTGAGTGTGAGCGTGTGAGTGAGAGAGTGTGAGAGTGTGAGAATGAGTGAGTGTGAAGTGAGTGTGAGAGTGAAGTGAGTGAGTGAGTGAGTGAGTGATTGTGAGAGTGAGTGAGTGAGAGAGTGAGTGAGTGAGTGAGTGTGAGCGTGTGAGTGAGAGAGTGTGAGAGTGTGAGAATGAGTGAGTGTGAAGTGAGTGTGAGAGTGAAGTGAGTGAGTGAGTGAGGGAGTGAGTGTGAGAGTGAGTGAGTGTGAGAGTGAGTGAGTGAGTGAGAGAGTGTGAGAATGAGTGAGTGAGTGAGTGAGTGTGAGAATGAGTGAGTGTGAAGTGAGTGAGTGAGTGAGTGAGTGAGTGATTGTGAGAGTGAGTGAGTGTGAGTGAGAGAGTGAGTGAGTGAGTGAGTGTGAGCGTGTGAGTGTGAGTGTGTGTGTGTGAGAGTGAGAGTGAGTGAGTGAGTGAGTGAGTGTGTGTGTGTGTGTGTGAGTGAGAGTGAGAGTGAGTGAGTGTGAGAGTGAGAGTGAGTGTGAGCATGTGAGTGTGTTTCACTGAGCTGTACCGTGAGTATCACACACACGTGTCAAAGCAGCTTTACAGTGTTAAACAGGAAAAACGTGTGCTGATAATGCAAGAGCACAATAGAAAACAGTCAGTTCATTGCTGATTCAGTGATGTCATCATCCAGCTCAGTTCTCTTCAAATAGTGTACATCGGGTGTTATGGGAAGTGTTCCCGGTTCCGGTTGTCCTAATTAATGCAGCCTAAAAATCCTTTAACGGATTTGAATATTAGAAATGTGTTAGTGTGTTATGTGTAAGCCAGGTTAAAGAGATGGGTTTTTAATCTAGATTTAAACTGCAAGAGTGTGTCTGCCTCCTGAACAATGTTAGGTAGGTTATTCCAGAGTTTGGGAGCTAAATAGGAGAAGGATCTGCCGCCCGCAGTTGATTTTGATATTCTAGGTATTATCACATGGCTAGAGTTTTGAGAACGCAGCAGACGTGGAGGACTATAATGTAACAAGAGCTTGTTCAAATACTGAGGTGCTAAACCATTCAGGGCTTTATAAGTAATTAGCAAGATTTTAAAATCTATAGGATGTTTAATAGGGAGCCAGTGCAGTGTTGACAGAACCGGGCTAATATGGTCATACTTCCTGGTTCTAGTAAGAACTCTAGCTGCTGCATTTTGGACCAGCTGGAGTTTGTTTATTAAGCGTGCAGAACAACCACCCAATAAAGCATTACAATAATCTAACCTTGAGGTCATAAACGCGTAGATTAACATTTCTGCATTTGACATTGAGAGAATAGGTCGTAATTTAGATATATTTTTGAGATGGAAAAATGCAGTTTTACAAATGCTAGAAACATGGCTTTCTAAGGAAAGATTGCTATCAAATAGCACACCTAGGTTCCTAACTGATGACGAGGAACTGACAGAGCAGCCATCAAGTGTTAGACAGTGTTCTAGGTTATTATATG
>NW_015507531.1:45620-46354 GCF_001515645.1 Sinocyclocheilus grahami | reverse complement strand
TATTATCAAATGGCCAGAGTTTTGAGAACGCAGCGGACATGGAGGACTATAATGTAACAAGAGCTTGTTCAAATACTGAGGTGCTAAACCATTCAGGGCTTTATAAGTAATTAGCAAGATTTTAAAATCTATAGGATGTTTAATAGGGAGCCAGTGCAGTGTTGACAGAACCGGGCTAATATGGTCATACTTCCTGGTTCTAGTAAGAACTCTAGCTGCTGCATTTTGGACCAGCTGGAGTTTGTTTATTAAGCGTGCAGAACAACCACCCAATAAAGCATTACAATAATCTAACCTTGAGGTCATGAACGCATGAATTAACATTTCTGCATTTGACATTGAGAGAATAGGTCATAATTTAGATATATTTTTGAGATGGAAAAATGCAGTTTTACAAATGCTAGACATGGCTTTCTAAGGAAAGATTGCTATCAAATAGCACACCTAGGTTCCTAACTGATGACGAGGAACTGACAGAGCAGCCATCAAGTGTTAGACAGTGTTCTAGGTTATTATATGCAGAGGTTTTAGGTCCAATAATTGTGTGTTTATCTGTGTGTGTGTGTGTGTGTGCGCAGACGGCAGCGCAGCCGGAAAACGCTCAACATCTCTAAAGAACGAGAAGAAGAAATCAGGAAGATCCTGCGAGGAAACCTGCAGAAGACCCGACAGAGAGTGAGACAAACACACACACACACACACACACACACACACACACACTCAGTCACACACAC
>NW_015507531.1:20859-39836 GCF_001515645.1 Sinocyclocheilus grahami | reverse complement strand
CACACACACACACACACACACACACACACACACACTGACTTACTGAGAAATTGATCAAAATGAAGTAAGTTTATGATTAAAACAAGAACAAATATCTGCCAATGGGCTCAGAAAAATCAACTGAATTCAAAAGGTAAACAAGTTTTCATTCCCCACTGACATGTTTGTAGCAGTTACATTTGGTATATCTCTCAGAAAGGTTATTTCCAGATTCTAGGTTTTTAATTGAAAAGTAACAGAGATTTGTTGGAAGTTGTATTTTTGCGTGAATATATTGTCATCTAGTGCAGGCGTCGGCAACCCGCGGCTCTTTCATCCCTCTGCGGCGGCTCCCTGTAGCAGGGGTGTACAACACACGGGGGAGGTGTCCCCCCGACTTTTAATGAAACCTAAACTCTTTCCCATGCACTTTTCCTCGGGCAACTGTGTTCACGTAGAGGTTTTCAAGGGCCAATGTGAATAAATCTAGATTTAAATTAAAAGCGACAATATAGTCACGTCGTTCTGAATACGTTATTCTTATCTAAACGATGTGAACATCAGGGAGCGCTGAACACTCTCATGCGCTGTACGTTTCATTCATACTCGAAGCCGGAGGGTGCTCTCATACAGAAAGTCCAAAACAGACTCATATGATAGAAGCAACTTTTGACGCCAGGAAGTCCCTGATATGGACAAAGGCATCCCGCTGTGGCTGTAGCTAAGCGGAATAACAAGCACAAACCTGCTTACTTACTCAGCTCAACATCGTGATGTCTATCAGCCATCGATGGCACAACCCTATTTTCAAGTCTTTTATATGAATGATACAGTGGTAATTGACATAGCATTAATTACAGTACAGAAGCTATACAATATATTTTCTGCCTTATTCTGTGATAAAAATGGAAAAAAAGTGTTTGTAGTATATAAACTATTACACTGATTATACAATCATAACCATAAATTTCTCATTATTAAAATATATATCAAAAATATTATAGAAGACAAATGATTGGTTATTGTCCAGCAGTGCATTTTATCTCTTAGCCAATTAAAAGTAAGAGTTCAGAAAGTTTTTTTTTTTTTTTTTGTCAATTAGACATACATAAATATTATTAGGCCTATTATTATTATTATTACTACTACATTTGACGTTTCTGTCCCCCTCACTTCTGAAGTGATTGCTACTCCCCATGCCCTGTACCATAACTGAATATAACACTTTAGCTATATGCCGTGTTATCTTTATTTGGGGATCAAATATGTTGTGGCTCCACGTGAATTTTATTAGGTGGGAATGGGGCCAAAATGGCTCTTTTGATGTTGAAGGTTGCAGACCCCTGATCTAGTGTATTGCTTGTGTTTGTGTTTGTTGTTAGCTGCGCTCGTACAGCCGGCACACGCTGAAGCCCGACGCGGAGGACGACGACTGGAGCGAGACGCGGCTCAGGAAGCAGCGCGTGGAGATGGAGAGAAGAGTGAGTGATGCACAAACACATGAACCATTAAACCAGCAGAGCTGAAAACACTGGAGCTTGAGCTGTTGTGTTTGTGTTGCAAACAGCATTATTGTGTCAAAAATGTGTGTGTGTGTGTGTGTGTGTGTACTGGAATTGTAATGTTTCACCCTCGTTTCCTTTCATAAACCTGTTTTACAGTGGGTACAAAAAAGTCTCCATTGCAACCCATTAAAACTGTAATATTTACTGCCAGTGCCATTCAAGCATCAAATCAAGCCGTTCATTCTGTTGGGTTTCAGCACCGTTTTCTCAGGTTTGGCCACTGGAGCAAATACTAGTTTTGGTTTTGTTTTGTTTAATCTGACACTGCACAAAAATTAATAATGCATCAAAATTAATGTTGTTTGTAATCATTGATTTATCCAAGACTAATAATCAAACAAAAGAGTCTGCTTAGTATTGAGTATATGGAAAATAATTCATCTTTCATAAAAACAACAACAGTAGCATTATGTAAACAAATGGGCAAAAAGTGTAAAAATGAATGTATTTCTGGTAGTTCTGATCATGACTGACGTTAGTGAAAACAGACACATTTTTGTCCTCGAAGCACTTCTGTGTGACTTGTGTAGAGTGACTTCTAAAGATTAATGCAGGTTTTCAATGAAAGCGTCTCTGAAGTTCATGATCTGTTCCAGGTGCTGATGAATGAATACCTCATGAACACTGTACGTGTGATTATTTACAGTAGGGATGCTTTACTGACCAGTCTTGCGGTGCTAATGCCTCCACGGTCAGATTGGTACAGTACGAGTGTGTGTGAGTAACGTCTGGCGTCTGCTTCACAGATGAGCCACTTCCTGACGGTTCCTGCGCCTCCAGAGTCTCCTCCAGCGAGAAGAGCGCGCGTCGAGTGCGGTGAGCCTCTCAGATCTGACCAGGGCTCTTCTCTGACTGCAGTGTTTGAGCTGTGAATGCTGACGCTCTCCTGCAGACAGACCCCCGAGCTGAGGACACAGACCCAGCGTGAGCGATCAGCTGCTGGAGGAGCTCGTCCATCAGAGACTCTAACAGCGCTCCTTTGTGTTTCATGCAGTGGAAACCATTAAACTATTGTTTCTAGTGATCTGCATGCGTCGTGAGTGTGTGTGAGATCCTGTCCTCTCTGAGGTCCTGTGATTCTCAAGCCTCTCCTGCGAGCGCTTGTGTTGCTATCTAGACAAAAGAGCTCGTCCAGAGCCGCAGAGAGATTGGCTCTGGATTGGTCTACCGCGTACAGCGCGTGTCGGAAACGAAGCGTCCATTGCCATGACGGAATGACAGCCCAGAGACTTGTCAATACATAGAAAAGATGCTATCGATTGTACCTTACCAATTCGAGCCGGAGTTTGATGATGAAACGGTTGAACTAGCTGATCGACAAGAGACTGATTCGCAAGCACGACTGGGGCAGGACGTTTCTCAGTGGTAAGTGTCAAGTGTTAACAAGTTTGTGGTAATTATAAGACGCGATAAAACTAATTTACTCTCACAGCGTAGGATACAGCATCTTCTCGACATGATGTTAACCACACGGAAATGTTACTGTGTGTGGGCGGGCAAGTTGGCGACGTAGAACGTGGGCAGACATTATACTTTGTGATGCAGAGCCGTAGCAGAATAAGATTCGAATTCCTGGCGACTCGTTTAGGCGATTGCGAGCCGACTCTTTTCTTTGATAGACAATAACTTTATTTATCGTGCACTGTCAGTTTCACAACTTTGCAAATAGTTTATGTTCACATATAGCTACATGACACACTGCATGAAAGGTAATATTCGAAAAGGCATAATAGGGGCACTTTAATAATGAACAGAAACATAATATGTGTATGTATTAATCATATGTGTTGACTTACTTTCTTGAGGGGAATTGGTCACTTAGTGATTGCTGTGTTGCGCGTAAGTAGCTCTGCCTCCGCGCGGTGCTTTTTGGCGAGGGTTTGGGACTCTCGTCAGAGTCGTCGCTATCCTCAAGGTCGGCCATGGCTTTGACGTAACTGCCGCTACGCATCCGTCTACAGGGGATCTCGCCCATGGGCCCGCTTCGGCCCAGAGTCCCCATCCAGTCGCCGGTGGAGGGCATCTGAACAAACATCAGACAGACTGCAGATGCACATTCATGGCCCATCTGATTTCCAGAGCACAAGCTTAAAAATAAAGGTTACAAAATGGGTTTTTTTTCTCAGTGATGCCATTGAAGAACCAATTTTGGTTCCCCAAACAACCTTTCAGTGAAACTTTTCTTAGTGTGAAGAGCATTTAAAAAATCTAGTAGAAAAAAGTCTAGTACAAACATTGTTAAATCAAGACACAAGCAAAACGACACGACAAGACATGACTTCTGAAAACTCTGAGTTTGTGCTTAAATCAAGAAAACATGTCTTCCAGTGGGATCAGAAATATAAACTTAATTCAAATGGAAACATGTTTACATCAGAGAACGAGACTTAATAATATCTTGTCATTTTGCTTCTTATACGTATCTTAAATATCTTCTTATATGTCTTGGTCTAGATATTTGTAATGAAAAACAAGACAAAAAAACATTTTCTTTTGTGTATTCTGTACATGACCTAAACTACTGTACTTGATGGTCATGTCGTGGTCTATTTTTGTGTTCTCATTTCAGATTCAGCCCCTAATAAACATCACATGAAACAAATAAAACACACCATTATAATGTGGGATAAAATGTGTGATATCATGTATGTATATATACGTATGAAAAAGCTATGCAAATTCCAATCAGAGTGGTCAGACTGAAACAGATTTCCAGAAATGTGATTTGAAAAGGATTTCAAACCACGTATGAAAGATGCTTGAAATTTTGCATTGTATTTCATGTGATTCTTTGCTGTTCATACTAAATATCCCATCGGATTAGCACAGATTTGGACTGACAGTTTAAACCAGGCTTAAAGACCCAGACACACTTTAAGCAAAACTGAAAAACAAACTGGTGTGATGTCATTTTGAACAAAACCAGGCCAAAATGAAGTTTTGAAACGGAACAAAATGAACAGCATTTTTGGGTGTTAAAAATGACTTGCCAAAGTGAACTTTCTACAAAATTTAACTTAGGCTGGGAAACACTGGCATTACCATTGGCACATGGCGATTATGTAAAAGGTAGGTGTGGCTTTGACGTGGAAATCTTCTCTGGTTAATTTCTTCTGTTCAGTTTGTCGAGGTGAGGCGCAATTAAAAACATGAACACGCTGGAGAGCTGCTTTACAGTAGAAATTACAGTGCTGGCCAAAATGGTTAGAACACTTGGCATATTTAAGAGGTTTCAGTTGTTTTTGTTGAATTGGCCATTACAATACCCATAAAACTAACTATTGCCGGAACTATGTGCGACGGGAGGAATCTGCTGGAACACTGACGATGATGGACTGGCCCCCTTAAAGCTCGTACCTCAACCCCGTCGAGCAAATTTGGGGCGAGTTGGAAAATACACTGGACAGATCGGTTGTACATTCAAAGGAAAGCCTTTGGCTTGAGTTGCAGAAGGCATGGGATAATATTAGTGTTGATGTTCTCAGGAAATATACTGACACTATGCCAGAGAGATGTGCTGCTGTAATTGCTGCAAAAGGTGGACATACCAAATATTAAAGTTAAAAGTGGATTAAAACGGTACGACTCACTTCATCTGATATTTGTTGTGCTCAGAGAAACCATCTGCATGTTTCATGAACATTATGAAATGAAATCATGTTTTGGAGGCTGTTTTCAGATCTGTCAGGTGTTCTAACAATGTTGGCCACCACTGTAAAGTTCTATTTGAAAGCAACACACACACTGTTTTTTTCATGTTTATTACTGTAAAGCTGCTTTCTTTAAGTCAAACTATTGTATAAAGTGCTACATAAATAAACATGCTGTGACTTTACTGGAGTGCCGAATTGCAGAGCTCGTGCAAACCCCCACAACACTATGACCATGATGCTTTCTTAACTGCTGCTTTCTCACCGCTGTCATTTCTCTTGTGTTTATTTTGTTATTGAGAGTAAAGTGCAAAACACATATTTACATATTTATCTTAACCCATGGGTGGAGTGGCGCTTTTGAGTAAACTTCTTTTTACTTATGAGCGAAGAATGAAAAAGAACTGTGCTGTGAGTATATCAAGGTCTTAAGAGTTTGTCTTAAAACTGCAGTATGCTTTAAGGCCAAAGTATACTTTGGTTTTTACGTGCATGTGAGGGTCTGCGTACAGTGCGTGTGATTCAAATTTCATCACCAGTATAGTACGCGCATACTGTACGTGCACCATCCGGTTTTTGAAACCACGCGCACTTTGTACATGCAGGTCACACATGTGCACTGAATTGATTTTGCACTAATCGGTTGTTCCAAAAGATGGCAACACTGACCCGGGCCCTTGTTTCAGACTAGTAAAAAACTAAACTAAAGAGACAGAACAACAACAAAATGTGACCCTGGACCACAAAACCATTTTTTAAAATTGAGATTTATACATAATCTGAAAGCTGAATTAATATTTCCATTGATGTATGGTTTGTTAGGATAGGACAATATTTGACTGAGATACAACTATTTGAAAATCTGGAATCTGAGGGTGCAAAAATATATAAAAATACTGAGAAAATCGCCTTTAAAGTAGTCCAAGTTCTTAGCAATGCATATTACTAATCAAAAACTAATTAAGGTTTGATATATTTACAGTAGGACATTTACAAAATATCTTCATGGAACATGATCTTTACTTAATATCCTAATGATTTTTGGCATTAAAAAAAAATCTATAATTTTGACCTATGCAATGTATTGTTGGCTATTGCTACAAATATACCCCAGCGACTTAAGACTGGTTTTGTGCTCCAGGGTCACATATAGCAGAAACTGCAACAAAAGTCGTAACTTTGGTTTAAAAGAGTACAAAGACATTTTTATCGGTCAGAAGACAAAATAGCACAGACACAAAGATGAAGCTTTATAAAGTGCATGTGTAGGTCGCCTGCATACGTATACACCTCAAATGGACCATACTGTGCACTGAAGTGAGCTTCCACCACAGCAATACAGTACACAATAACTGAGTTTTATTCATGCACTCACCCTCCCGCGCACCTGCAGGATGTGGCAGCCCAGATCCTGCTGGACAGATTTGGACTTCAGCAGGGTGCGATCCAGCGTGGCCGAGCCCTTCTGGCACACCTGTCTGGAGGGTCCTAACGTAAGCGTGGACCAGGGTCCCCCTTTACCAAAGTTCCCGTCAAACATCGGTCCTCGGCTTCCTATGACCCCCCCACCACCACCACCACCGCCAGGTCCCGGGAGTGCAGGGAGCCCCTGGTGCTTCAGGTCACTGTTACTCTTTGAGGATTTGAGCATGTGCTCGCTCATGGTGCTGTAGCCCTGCATGAAGTACCTGGATGCCACCTGTCCACCCGGCCCCGGTCCAGATCCCACCGCTTGACGACCCAAAGTCATCATGGCCTTTGGGTTCCTATAGTTACTTATATCACTGTCCAAATCATCAGAACTCCAGTATCCAGACATATTGGATCGTGGCCTCCGTTTGGCAGTTCCTTCGCTCTTCGCCCGGTCTTTGCTTTTGCTCCGATGGTTTTTGTCATCGCTGCTCGACGATCTGCTGTTGCGGCCGTTCATGTTTCCCTTGATGGCAGAGTTTTCCAGCGACTGGGATTTAGCGAACAGTTTCTGGACGGAGTGAACTAAGTAGCGTATTTTTCCCGGACTGTCAGTCCGCTGCTGTTGCTGCTGTTTGGTCGTCGTCACCGCAGTGCTTCGATGGAACTGTAACGTGCTGAAGCCGTCCTGTTGACCTGGCAGCTGTTTCTCAAACTGGTCTAAGAGGTTAGGTGGCATCCGGTTCATTTTTCCTGCCCCTAAATGCGAAAAGAGCAGGAGGGTCAAACAGCAAAGATTCAGAATGCGTAAAGCAATGTCATAATTCAGTTAAAATAATTAATTTATCCAGTTGCTATTTGGCCTTTAAAGAATAAATGTAGCAGTATACAGAGCTGTATTTCAAGAAAATGCACATCATTTGTGACCCTGGACCACAAAACCAGTCATAAGGGTAAATTTTTTGAAATTGAGATTTATACATCATCTGAAGGCTGAATAAATAAGCTTTCCATTGATGTATGCTTTGTTAGGATAGGACAATATTTGGCTGAGATACATATTTGAAAATCTGGAATCTGAGGGTGCAAAAAAATCTAAATATTGAGAAAATCGCTTTTAAAGTTGTCCAAATGAAGTCCTTAGCAACTCATACTACTAATCAAACATTAAGTTTTGATATATTTACGGTAGGAAATATACAAAATATCTTCATGGAACATGATCTTTACTTAATATCCTAATGATTTTTGGCATAAAAGAAAAATCGATAATTTTGACCCACACAATGTATTGTTAGCTATTGCTACAAATATACCTGTGCTACTGATGACAGATTTTGTGCTCCAGGGTCACATTTATGCTGTATTTTAAGAAACATAAAAAAGTCTTAAGTGAGACAATAAATAATAACCAGAATATAAAATAACAAGAATATACAGTACATTCTGAAGGTCAAATGACTCATTTTTTTTCCACACATCTCTGATGTTTACTGGCCTTGCATCCATTGCTATGTTTGCTTCATCACTAATTGGGGAGGTCGTGGCCTAATGGTTAGAGAGTCGGACTTGTAACCCCAAGGTTGCATGTTCGAGTCTCAGGTCCGGCAGGGATTGTAGGTGGGGGGAGTGAATAACTCCCAGCTGCCCACAGCTGCGTGTGTGTGTGTTCACTACTCACTGCTGTGTGTGTGTGTGTACTTGGATGGGTTAAATGCAGAGCACAAATTCCAAGTATGGGAGACCCACACGTCCTTTCCATTGCACCTAGAACACTGCGATCAGCACTAATTTCGCAGGTGTTTTCTTTAGCATTACCTGATCTGAATAACTTGCATGCTGAGTGTTAAACAATGCAGACAACATCTACAAATAAAAAGCATTAACATATTTTAAGTGAAATAAAGTAGAATTAAAGCTTTTCAAGTAGTCACATTAGGATACTATTAGACATACTTAAACACTTCATTTGTACTGTAAATATTCAGAAAAAATGATTTAATTAAAAGACAGGAGACAACAACAACTGCTATTCCGTTACAAACCTCCTCTTTATCTATATTATTACACCAGAATCAACATAAGTAGTGCAAATTTCATGCAAAATTGAATGCGGTGCAGAAGATGCGACATACCAGGTTTGACGTCACTCACAAATCAAGTAAAATATTGTGCAAAGTGCAAAGTTTGAAAGCCATAAATTAAATTTGAGAATTAACTTAAATTTGATTCTATTTTATGACTTGCATATGACATGCATGAGTCATATAGATGACTGTAATTTATTTATTTGATTGATTGATTGATTTTTGGAGTTCAACAGACTAGAGCAGAGCAGACATTATATAAACATCTTATGTGTTCCATATTTATGTTTCAGTAAAATATCTAAACATTGTTAAAGATAAAGTTACATAAAAATGTCTCAGATAATACAACTTATTTTGAGAGAATATACACCACCATTCAAAAGTCTGAGGTCAGTAAGATTAAGAAAGAAATAAACACTTTTATTAATTTGATCAAATGTGACGGTAAGTGTCTTTATAATGTTACGAAAGATTTCTATTTATAATAAATGCTGTTCTTTTGAACTTTCTGTTCATCTGTGAATCCTGAAAAATTAAATCTAGCACAGTTTCCACAAAAATATTGATAACATTGATAATAATCAGAAATGTTTCTGGAGCAGCAGATCAGCATATTATACTGATTTCTGAAGATCATGTGACACTGAAGACTGGAGGAATGATGCTGAAAATACAGCTGCACATCACAGAAATACATTACAGTTTAACAGAGATTCACACAGAAAACAGCTGTTTTACATTATAATAATATTTCACAGTTTTTACTGTAATTATTTCTCTTACCGACCCCATCCTTTGACTCCTGCTGTATACTCAGACTAGTATCTGCTTTGGGGAGTGTTGCTGGGCGTGTGTTTTGGGACATGTTAGCTGTATTTCAAAGTAAGTGAGGTGTTGTGTGTTTAGTGTAAAGCCCGAGGCACTGAAGAGACTCCTCTGAGGCTGAAGCATCGCTGTGGAGACTCATTAACTCCATCATCATCATCATCATCATCATCATCACAGGCACAAACACAGGAGCACATCTCCTCTTCTGCTCGGCTCGCACCGCTGCTGGATGATGGCTGTGGACTTCAGTGGATGCTGGAAGCTGTATGAGCAGGAGAACGCAGAGCACTTTCTCAGAGCTGTCTGTGAGTCACATCACAACATTATTCATGCTTTCTCTTCTCAGTGTTTCTCTCTTGTTTTCTGTACAAATATCTCAACATCCTTAAATCAGCATACATTTACTGGAGAAGCCACATGACCATATTACATTAATTATTGTTCAATGTATCAGAATTGAGTGAGAAGAAATATTTGCTAATTTTATTATTAAAAAAAAAAGAAGCAAAAACTCACTTAATTTGAGTGTCTTTTCCAGAAAACAATACTGAACATCTTCAGTCATTGTACATCTCCAGTAAATGTATTTTGGAATACATGGAAAACAAGACAGAAACACTGAGGGAGAACAGCATATTCTGCAGTGTTTCGGTGTCAGTCTTCTGTTTCTCTTGTATTTCTGTGAATGTTCTTCATATAAAGTGATGCACGTGTGTTTTTATGAGCAGCACATCCATGTGTATACTGTATATCAGCGTACAGTCGCTGTAACGCTGCTTTCTCTGTGTTCCAGACGTTCTCTGCCAGAAGCGCGACTCTCGTCCGGAGGAGCAGACGCGTTTAATCAACGACTTTAACTCTATACTCTTTAACCTTTTACAATAAACTACTGAGTAAATATATTTAGAAACCTTGTGATAAAAGTAGGCTAACATTTAACTTCATTGAATAATTTTTTGACACCTATATATATATATACAGTACACCCATACACACCCACACACACCCACACACACCCACACACACCCACACACAACCACATACAACACACGCACACCCACCCACATACCCACATACACACACGCACACACCCACACACGCACACACCCACACACGCACACGAATATACAGTATATATATATATATATGCATACTACAACATACCATCTCTACTGTAAAATCCGTCAATATAATACATTTTCAAACGTAATTTCATAAATACTTACAGATTATAACAATGTCCAGAAATATTATGGTGCAATCTCAATCTCGCAATGTTTTATAACAATGTACTAGATTTTAAGTTTGTATAACAATACCATGCCTAATAAAATATATTGAAACACATTTTGTCATATTGGACAACAACTCTTGATGATGGTGTGCAGCGTGCTTGTTTTGCTGCTGGCTGATGCGTGTACTGTGCTGCAGTACCGGAGCGCGTCTCTCGGCGGCGCTGTGACGCTCGGCGGCTGCTTCAGGCCTCGATGCTGCCGAAGGAAGAGCGACACAGAGCCGCGTGGCGCGAGACAGAGTTCAATCTTCAATCGTTCTTAAAAGTCATTTATAATCAAGTGTAAGAGACTGTAATAATAACTATAATGTCTCGATACATGAGGCCGCCGAACAGCTCTCTGTTCGTCCGCAATATTTCCGACGAGTCCCGGTAAGAAACTTCACAGGCGTTAAGCTGGTGTTTGTAGCGATCGGGTTTGGTCTGTCGGTTATTATACTGCATGTGCTGCAAACACGTGTTTGAAGGGTTTCTTGTGTTTGGCGCGTAAATGTTTGTCGTTATTGTTGTATTATATGTTATTGTTTTGTCCCCAGATCCCGTGCATCTCTACAGTTAGCAGATGTCTCGGCTCGTGGACGCTAGTGCTGTTTGATATATTAATATATGCTGCTTTCAGATGAACCCGCAGCTCATAAAGTGTTCGCGTGCTGAAGTCTGTGCTGCTGCAGTGAGGCTTGTGCTCCTCTAGATGCAGCAGATGTGTTATTACTGGAGTATTCTGGCACAGGGTCTGTGATGATGATGAGCTCATTTACTGAAGCAGCAGGCCATGAATGGAGCACAGCAGTAAATGTTCAAATACTCTAAAATCATTTAGCAACCATATATATATATATATACAAGTTTTCAGTTTAGTCGCCATGTCAATACAATGCCTGAAAGGATTTAAAACAATGCAAAAACTCTGCATTATTGACTCGCTTGTAATATAAGATCATGCATCTCTAAGTAATACAAATATTTTAAACGAATGCTTTCTTCAAGCGAGCTAAACATTGCTGCATTTAAATCCTCCTCCGGAGAGCCTCTGTGTAATTCAGATGTTTGCTTCGATCGAGGGAAGAGACCAAATGCAGTGTTTGTGTTGATCAGCAGTATACCTGTGCAACGAGTTTAACTCGTGCTGAACTCAGAGTACTGCTTTAAAACACCCAGCGCTTCATCTGTGTGTGTGTTTGTGTGTGTTTGTGTGTGTTTGTCTGCTTTAAAGCGACAGCTCACCCAATAATCCAAGTGTGCTGTTCACGTACTCTCCCTCGGCTCATCCGAGATGTTTCTTCAGCTGAACTGTAGAGAAGGTTTTCAGCGGAAACTGTGATCCTTGGTGATTCATTAAATGTAAGTCGACGGCTACCGTCACTTTAAGAGTCCAAAAATCCTACCAGTCCCCGTGACTCCTGACGGTACACGGAGGTCTTACGAAGCCATAGACTGTTCAGCTGAAGAAACACATCCCGGATGAGCCGAGGGAGAGTACGCCAACAGCACACTTAGATTATTGGGTGAGCTGTCGCTTTAAGATGCCGGTAAGTATGTCCTGGGTTGGTTTGGTTAAGATGTTATTTCCCGGTGTTCAGGCCAGAGGACCTGCGCCGAGAGTTCGGCCGATACGGGCCCGTTGCTGATGTCTACGTTCCCCTAGACTTCTATTCTCGCCGGCCCAGAGGATTTGCGTACATTCAATATCCTTTGACTGCGAGTGCAGCGTGTGTGTGTGTGTGTGTGTGTGTGTGTGTGGAGGCTTCTCTCCGCAGGGCTCCAGTCTAACCCTTATTTCTCTGTTGTCGCCCCAGACTGTGTAAAGGCGTCCCCTGGTGGAGCCCGGCACAAAGACACAGTTAAAGAGCCGTGTAGAGTAGGACTAAAAGCCAAGCCGCCTCAAGAAAGAAAGCTGGCTGCTTACAGAGAGGCAGAGTGTGAAAGAAAAGCAAATTAAAGCTCCAAGAGACAAAGAGAGGCATTATGGGGCCGAGACAAGCGGCGTCTGCAGGTTAAAGAGCGTAAAGATGAAGGTAAAGGTAACTCCAGTATCCTCCATGATTCAGGACACAAGCGTTTGTTTGTGAGTGCGGTGAACATGTTCAGTTAGAGCCCTTAACAGCGCAGCACGTTTGAGGACGTCCGGGACGCGGAGGACGCCCTGCACAATCTGGACCAGAAGTGGGTCTGCGGACGGCAGATCGAGATCCAGTTCGCTCAGGGCGACCGCAAGAGTGAGTGCTGATGCCGTCTGAGATGCAAGTGTGTTTCTGGGAACGATTGAGGCTGACCTCTGCTGTGTTTCTCAGCGCCGGGCCAGATGAAGTCCAAGGAGCGTCAGTCGCCTCGCAGCCACTCCCGATACGAGGAGTACGAGCGGCGCAGACGCTCCCGCAGCCGCAGCAGACGCAGGTCACACAGCCCGTCCTACGAGAGGCGGCGCAGACGCTCCCAGAGCCCTAGAGAGTGAGTGAGCAAGCCCTAGAGAGTGAGCGTCACGCCGCAGTCCTGTGGGATCCAGACACTGACCGTGTGCTTCTCCCAGCAGGTCCAGAGGAAGGACACGCAGCAGACGCAGCCGCAGCCGAGAACACGACAGGTAGATCTTTGTTCTCACCGTGAATCCTGAAGCTTGATTCAGGGGGTGGATCTGGAGCTGAACTAACTCTATATAACACCGTTCAGTACACAAGCTTTCTAAGCAGCTGTTGTTAAGTCTGTGTTGTTCTGCCTGACCACAAATCTGAAGTAGCTGCAGCTTTATTGACGAAATCTTTCCATAAACGATGCATGATGGCGTCAGTTAGATCTTTATGCTTCGTTTAGAATGGTGTGCATACGTTATTTCACTGAAACGGTAATATTAAAAGACAGTTGGTACACACCTTATTAATAAAACATACTATCGACAGAAAAGATGAAGACGGAGATGAAAGTTTAATGTTTAAGCAGTTTGCTCCCATAGAAAGACACTTCTAAGAAAGCACTTACAGTGGCTTATGGGTGTACGGTTTATTAATAAAACATTCAGGCAAGCAAATGAGCCCAAAATAGGAACGCATCACGTTTCACATGAAGCATTTTCTTTATTTTCTATGGGTGATAAAATGCTTAAAATATTGCCTTTACGTTTGGATTATATCAGCGTTGTCTTGGCAGTCGATTGTGTTTATGACGAGAGAAATATGCTTTCTGATTGGTTATGAATGCATGACGGAGTGACGGAGAAATCGAGCTTTCTGTTGATTTCTTGAGTAATCGCTCAGCTCTAGTGTAGAGGGATAAAAGGACTGCTATTAGACTGTAAATGTTGAGGTGGTTAGCTGCATAATAACATCCTTTAAATCACTGATGAGCTTTGTTAAAGGGACGGTTCACCCCAAAATTAAAATTCTGTGATAGTTTACGGAGTATGAAAGAAGACTAATTAAGAATGTGTTGAGCAAGCAGCTGCTGGCAGCCATCGACTCCACAGTATGGGAAGATATACTATAGAAGTCAATGAGGTCCAGAAACCGGTCGGACAAACATTCCTCAAAATCTCTTCTTTTGTGTTCAGCTGCCGAGAGAAACTCGTACTCCGTCATCTTTAATGTGACTATCACGCAGTTACTCAGTTAATTCTGTTTTCTTAGAAAAGACAGTGAAAGTAGTCTTCGATGCTTTCACTATTACTGAGCAATCTGGCCTGTTAAAGAACACTGTATTGAACTGAATTTCTTGTTTGTTTAAAGTTATTTCAAGTTACGTTTCTTGCCTTTTTTCTTTGTGGTGGAAAATGTCACTGAATCAGCAGAAGTTGAATCTTTCACACAGAAATCCTGAAAATAAATGAATTTTTGGTAGTTATGACCAGGGGCCCGTTCTTCGTACGTCGTTTATTACATCTGAGATGATCTGATCGCGCTAATCAGGATCTGGCTAATCCGGTTCTTCGAGCGCAGCTGCTGTTGATGATTAGTGTGGCTGGATGGAGTTATCTGAGATAATCGCGTGCTCATGTGTTGGTTTAGAAGGGGCTCTGCATCGATACTCGAGACCACGATCAGCACTGCAGCGATTAGCTGCGGCAAGACATCATATAATTAAAGAAGACGCCTGACGAAAAACTTGACACATTTCTGGACTTTATAAGGAAACCAAGCGAACAAAACTACATCAATGTTATAATAGATAAATTAAATGTGCACGGTATTAATTTAATTTAATTAAATTTTTTTTTTTACATGATTCCTAATTATTTATATTCACGGTTTCTAATATTTGTTCAGGCTTCACATTTTTATTTCAATGTAGCAATTAGCAATTCATTTAATTTTATCTTTGAACAGATTTGTTGCGTGACCGCATTAATGAAAGTGTCTTTAGTATCTGCATCTCCTGCGCTCCAGCAAGCCACTGCTATAATATCTGTCAGCACTCACATTAATGCACGACTCATTATCTGTGTAGCATGTGTGTAAGACTCGAATACAGTTATGAAGTAATTACTTTGATTAATAAATCTCTCAGTGAGTAAAACTGGCTGTCTATAGTATTAAAGACTACACAACTTTATTATATTATCTTTTAATTAATTTTTAAATTATTGTCGCTGGATCAGTAGGGTAGTCTTGTAATAAAGTAGCGGTGGTAGAGGACAGATGCGATCTAATCCTGTTTACATGAAATAAGCCGCTCCCGAGCCGGTTTAAGCTCACGGAGCTGTTGCTATGACGGCAACTCCGGGATGAGCTTCGAAGAACCAACCAATCCAAGATCACGCCAAATCATCAACAATCACATCCAGCTCACTGAGCTAGCCACGCAGGCCCCAGGACTGATGTTGGTTAAAAAATAATAAATACATTTGAAAGAAAAACAACTTTTTTTGACAGACGTTTTGGTCCTCTAAGGACCTCTGTGTGATTTGCCGCATGAATGCAGTTTATGTCTGTATTGTGACTGTGTTGTAATTCTTCTGAGCGGTCATGTGACTCCTGCAGGCACCACCACCGCTCCCGCAGCCGGAGCCCCTCACACTCAAAGAGCAGAGCTCGATCCCGCTCCAGGTCCAGGTCCACCAGCGAGCTCCACGCAGAGACCCAGGACGCTGCTGCGGAAGACAAGACACAGCCCCGCTCACGCTCACGCTCACGCTCCAGGTCCCGCTCGCGCTCTTGGGCCGGACGCAAGTCCAGGGGGCATTAGATCCGGAGGACGACAGGCTGGTTTTTGTTTGGGTTTGGTGGGTTGGGTGCAGAAGGTCCTGCTCCTTTCTCTTAATAAGCAGAGGGAATCAAACTAGCTTGTTTTAGCTCACGTGTCTGTTAAAGTGTTAGCATTGAAGATATCTGTGCGGTTTAGTTTACAAGCGCAGCTGCATTTGCCCAGCTGTGCAGAATGAGAAATGTAAATCGCTTCAATATTTTTGTAAGAGATTTTTGTTTTAGTTGAGCAGTAATGGCCATCCATTTGAACCGGTCTTCCACGAGTGTCTCGGATGGGTTTTATTGTGACATCTGCAGGCCTTTTACATGTAACCTCAGAATTAAATAAATTTCTTGTGCATCAGTATGTTGTCGTGTTGATTTAATTTTCAAATTTCATAATTAGGTCTTGATTTTGAAGGAATTATGCTGATTTAGCACCATTTGTGCTTGTGGTTTTTATTAATGTATAATTATTAATCCAGTTACATGTGTGTTGTCACGCAGCGGTGAGTTCAGCTTTCTGATTGAGTTTCCAAAACTTAAACTTTGCCATTTACACACTTTCATGTCCTTCCTTTTCTGTTCACTCTTCAGAAATAAAGCTTCCCAAAGAGCCGTTCAGTGATCAGTTTGTCTTGGTGTGAAGAACATTTTAATGAATCTAAAGAACCCTTTGCGGTTGGAAATTGGTGCCACAAGTTCTTTAGAGTGTAGGACTGTCACACAAAGGAAGATATTTGGATTTATTTATTTTTTTTAGACAAAAAAATCATACCATGTACTTATATACAATTTTATACAACATGAAAGTCCAGATATAATCTCTTTTGTTCATGTTCTCTACACGAGTGCCCTTTGACACGCGTCTTAAAGCTGGTCACTGACCCTTCAGCATTAGATGATCATCATCGTTTGCGTGGAAGTGAACAGCTGCCTGCGAGCAAAAGTGGCAAATCAATAAACCTGTTCGCACGCCACCGAAATCCATCCCACAATCCACTGCCTCATGGGACTCCTGATTGGTCGAGAGGTGCTGAGGCACCGCCCCCTCGAAACCCCCTGCGCTCTGGCCATCGATTCTTCAATGATGGTTGGCTTGAGGGAAAATCTGAGATTGGATTCTGAGAGCAGTTCATGTATGAAATCGGACATGACTGATTGATCGTTAATCAGGATAATAAGCATAGACAGATGGAGAGCTAGTTACTCATGTGGCTCAGGAGTGTTGGTCACTCTCGGCTGCGGTTGGTGCTTCGGCATGTTGAGGAACAGCAGAACCCCCGTCGCTTCACTTAACAGCTGGACTTCATTAATAATCCATAATTGCTTTGTGAGTTATGTGCTGTGTCTCACTACATCAGGACAGTGAAGACTTGTTTGGTCCAAATGACCTGCAGGCCTTTACAAGCGGCACGGCAACAAATCACATCGATTACTTTGGCCGGGATATAAAGCTAGCAGTGACCTAGATTTCTCAAACCACAGCGTCCGGTCGAATGAAGAACACAGCAGCCTCTTTCAGATAATTGTTAGATGTATCTCGATCATGCCACCAGCATGACCAATGCTTTTTCCTCTTTCAGTGTTTTTATATCTTTTAGAAAAGTGATTATTTCAAATGGTGACTATTGAGCTATTTAGTATTTCTTGTCTGTGAAATTTGCTCTGGATTTGGAGAACTGTATGAATCCTGCTGTCGTCCCATCTGCAGCAGCAGGGATGTCCGTGTGAGGATGGGCGACTGGAACTTTCTGGGAGGGATTCTGGAGGAGGTTCACATCCACTCCACTATGGTGGGGAAGATCTGGCTCACCATCCTCTTCATCTTCCGCATGTTGGTGCTGGGTGTGGCGGCCGAGGACGTGTGGAACGACGAGCAGTCCGACTTCATCTGTAACACGGAGCAGCCCGGCTGCCGCAACGTCTGCTACGACCGCGCCTTCCCCGTCTCCCTGATCCGCTACTGGGTCCTGCAGGTCATCTTCGTGTCCTCGCCCTCGCTGGTCTACATGGGCCACGCCATCTACCAGCTGCGCGCCCTGGAGAAGGAGCGTCACTGCAAGCGTGTGGCTCTCCGGCGCGAGCTGGAGACGATGGAGGCAGAGCTGGCGGAGGCTCGGCGGCGGGTGGAGCGGGAGCTGCGGCAGCTGGAGCAGGGGAAGCTCAACAAGGCTCCGCTCCGGGGCCCGCTGCTGCGCACATACCTGGCACATGTGGTGACCCGCTCCGTGGTGGAGGGGGGCTTCATGACGGGCCAGTACCTGCTGTACGGGCCCAAGCTCCAGCCTCTGTACAAGTGCGAGCGGGAGCCGTGTCCCAACGTGGTGGACTGCTTCGTCTCGAGGCCCACGGAGAAGAGCGTCTTCATGGTGTTCATGCAGGGCATCGCCGCCACCTCGCTGCTCCTGAGCCTGCTGGAGATCCTGCACCTGGCCTACAAGAAACTAAAGAAGGGGCTTCTGGACTACTATCCTCACCTGAAAGACGACCTGGGTGATTATTACGGTGCCAAGAAGAACTCCGTGGTGCATCAGGGGTGCAAAGCCACCATCCCGACGGTGCCCAGTGGATTCGCGCCGCTCCTGGAGAAACAGGGCAACGGACCCACGAACCCCGTGCTCATTAACCCCTCGTCTGCGTTTGTACCCATCCAGGGTGTGTCGGACGTGCAGCGGGAGAACAAGGATGTCATTCACGGTCTGCTGGAGCGCAACAGCAATTCCAACAACCCTTGCAGCGAGACTCGATCCCCTGTCGCGCACACGCGGTTCCCATTGGAGTCGGAGAGCGCAGGCTTCAGCAGCCTCCTGATAACGGACCCGTGCAAGCAGCGGCGAGCCAGTCCGGCCTGGAACTGCAGCACAGTGGTGGAAGGGAACGGCTCGGACAGCGGAGACAGCGGCAGGGCTGACCTGAGGAGAGCCGGCGGGACACACACACCGGACTCTGAGCCCAGCTCTGGCTCTCGGGAACACGGTTCTGTAGAA
>NW_015507531.1:11457-20794 GCF_001515645.1 Sinocyclocheilus grahami | reverse complement strand
TTCTAATTTGTTTGGCTTCCAAATTCACCAGTGAGACTGAGACACTATCACAACTAAAAAGAGGGTTGAGTACCCTTTAAATTTCAAGAACAAGTACATTCACCAGCTTTTTTCTTTTAGTTTGCACACTGAACCGGTGTTGGAGCTCTTCATTTTGAACTGTCAAAGTGCACCAGATTTATGAATTTCACTTTAAAATGTACAAAATATTCTTCCAGGGGGGCATGCCCCCGGACCCCCCCAGAGGAACCGAGGACCACCCAGCACAGACTCACAAAACCCTGTGGGAAACACTGGGGTAATTCACCCAAAAAATCATCATTCTGTCATCATTTACTCTCCCTCGTGTATGAATTTTTTTCTTCTATTGAACATGAAAGTAGATATTTTGAAGAATGTGTGTAACCAAAGAATGGTTCTATAGAATGGAAAAATAAATACTGTGCAAGTCGATGGGGACCATCAGATCTTTGATTACCCACATTCTTCAAAATGTCTTTTTTTTGTATTCAGCAGAAGAAAGAAACTGATATGATAGGAAATATGTTAATGATGACAGAATGATCATTTTTGGGTGAACTATCGCTTTGAAAAAGGATTGAAGCTTTATTTACAGTCAGGAGCTTTTCAGTATTCACCGTTAAAGAATGAGGCGTCGTGACTGTGTGTTGTTGGGTTTCGTATTTATAGATGTTTTTAGCTCAACCCATCTATAACAGACACATATCCGAGTGTCTACAGTGATGTGCACAGTGGTCTCTGCTGTAACGGCCTGGAAGACAAGCTTTTTAAGAGGAAGTCTCATTTTAAAGACTTGTTTTGATGAAAAGAGAATTTGCATTTATCTGTAGGATTATGTTTTAATGCATAGGTACTGCAGTGAGGCTGTAAATAGCAGACAGGCGGAGTACTAGTTTGTATAAGCTTGCAGAAGTTATGCGGAGATAAAATATCTGCTGTTAAATATGTATCTCGCAGATTCTGTAAGGGATATACAAACCCATGCACTGAACTATGTGCATTAAGACAAAGATACAAAGATGGGGGATTACTTCCCATAATCCAGTGCATCTGTCACAAAGTTGCTGTTTCACCTTCCTGTGATGGACATCTGGAGAGTTTCAGCCAGCTGACGATTCATTTGATCACAGAACTATGTCATGCACTCTAAGCATTTGAGGTTATTTAGTAGGATATGGCTGTTACACAAATGCAACTGATAAACCTGCATTAAAGTTTTGGATTGCTACTGATCTGTGCAGGGCTTTGTGGAAAAGATCACATATGGAAGTGTATAGTAATATATCATGTTCAAAGCAAACGGACCACAGCGTCAGCATCGTTTGTCCTGCACGTGATCACTGCCTGTTGCTGGAGTCTTGGGGGAATCGATATTATCTTTGAAATGAAGGCCAGAAGCCCTAAAGCAGTCTAAATGTGACTGCAAGTTTCTTAGATGTAAGCAATCACAGTAATGCATTATTTATAATAAAAAAGCCCCAATATTTTATACGAAGCCCTTGCTTTGAGGCCTGTTTTAGCATGGTCTTCAAGTGTACAACTGTTTCGTGAAACAGAACTATAGTTTGTAGTTTTATAAATCACTAAACATCAGAAATCAATCAGGAACAGTGCAAAAAATGCTTTTATTAAATATCAGGCACAAATTTGCTGAACAAAAAAAAATAAAAAATCACTTCTCCGACATGACAAAACGAACAAACTCAAAGATTTCTACTGCGGTGAAGAAATATCTCAAAATGTCAAGAAGTAGTAGTTATTCTGTTCCCGCGTCCTGCGCCGGCTCGTACTGCAGCAGCTGTAATTCACACAAACACAAACACTATAATCACAGAACTACGGTTTCTACACAGCGTTTGAAGCTGGAGTTTGAGTAAAGCGGTGTAGAGAATCGAGTGTAAGATCTCACCCGGCTCCTCAGCTCTTTGTTCTCCTCCATCAGCTGATCATATTTCTGCTGTAAAGTGTTCAGCTCCAGCCGCAGACTCTCGGCATCATCGGCCTCGGGTCCGACCCCCAGCTGATGCTTGATGAAGCTGATGGGGGGCTTAGTTAAGGCTGTTTAACCTGCCGGGACCCTGACGCTCAATGGTGCCAGAGCGGAGATCTTCTCTCAGAAATGACCCACATTTCACTGACCGAACCGTGTAAATGACCTCAATTACTCTCAGTGCAGCGGTCTTATTTTTATAACACACTTAACATCTAACGTCATTTAACTCTGTATCTTCATAACATCACAAGCTTTGACATTACTGCATTCACAAATGTGTTAGCACACGTGACGCAACATGCTGCTTCAGGAACGTCCAGTGTAGCTTCATTACAAGATAAACTGAATAGATTTTGGGGGTCAAAGGTCAAGATCACTATAACTTCTTCACATTCTTGTGAATGTGTTATATCACGGAAGGCATTTACTTAATCTATATAAATGTCCAGTTTGACTCACAAAATACTTTTTGTCATAAATCAAGAATTTATTTGCTAATTATGACTATGACTATATTTTCTAATAGGGTACAGTGATGGAATACTGACACGAGGTCAAAGGTCAGCTTCACTGCAAAAACATGATTACCCATAAACATGAAAAATGATTAACAATAAACCACATAAAACTGTAGCCATAGTTAACCATAGCCATTATTTAGATACTATTTTATGGATAATATTACAAAAACTAAGTTAACTTGGATACTATATAGTAAAACTAATTAAAGTTAATTTGCTCAAAAGAAACGTGTGTTTAGATAAACATTGTGCTGCTTACTATAGTCTTTAGTCATGGTTACAATATTACTGCAGTAAATGAATGGTACATTTTCATAAAGGTATAATTTATTAACACGGATTACAGATCATTATCAATGTTTTAACAACTCAGAATTTAATCAGACCTTTAAAGTATATCTCAAAAGCTTATTATAATACATTTCACATCTAGGTTTGTCATAAATAATTAAGTTGGCTTGAGAAATCTTCTTCTTCTGAGACCACATTTTAAAGTGTGTCTCCTCCTAGACTTTTAAAGCTACAGCCACCAAACTCAGGTCAGACCTTCAGACTGGTCTGACTCGGGTTGCTTTATCTTTTCTAACTGATCCGGCTTACCTAAACCAGACTATCAAAGCCACCTAGAATCCCACAGACTTTCATTGAGGGGGTGAAAACTTTTATACAATTAGACATATGGTGTATTCAGCTGTCTAATGCTATAGCAAAGCTTAACAACTCCCTACTGAAATACAGCTAAAACCAGCCTAAACTGATTGACTGTTTTGGCTGGTCCCCCAAGCTGGTTTTAAAGTGGTTTTGGCCACTTTTTTAGCAGGTCAGGCAGGTCTTGGCTGTTTTTTTAGCTGTTTTTTAAATGAATCATCTGGTTTTAGCTGGATTAGCATAGAAACATGCTAACAATATGCTAGTACCTTGCTAATCATGCTAGAAACATGCTATCGACATGCTAGTACCTTGCTAATCATGCTAGCGACATACTAGTAACTTGCTATTCATGCTAGCAACATGTTAGAAACATGCTAATGACATGTTAGAAATGTGCTAATCATGCTAACGACATGCTAGCCACTTGCAAATCATGTTAACAACATGTTTATCGTTAGAAACATGCTAGTAACATGCTTATCATGCTAGTGACATGCTAATTGTGCTAGCAACATGTTAATCATGCTAGCAACTTGCTAGTAACCTGCTAATCATGCTTAAAATATGTTAACAAAATGCTAGTCATGCTAGAAACAGTCTAGTAACCACCCCAGGTACCCTAGCAATGTGTTTTATACCTATCTGTTTTTCTGATAGACTGTATTGCCTTGAAACCATTCAAACTATTTTAGCTTTTAAACTACTCCGAACTGAAAACATTCAGATTGCAAGCTTTTAAAACTACTTCAAACATTCTGACTAAGCTTTTTCAAGCCAACTTAAAGTTTATCTTCAAACTTTACTCATATAGTTCCATATGCATTTATTTGGGTACAAGTACAGATACACTAATGAAACATTAGTCCCTGTAAAATGATTCCTTTTCTATTTTCCTTGAGTAAGAGTACAAAGATACTTGATTTTTAATGTACTTAAGTATTTAGGCCCAGCTTAACAGACAGGGTTTAGCTTAAGCCAGGACTAAGCCTTAGTTAAATCAGGATATGCAAGTAGCTTTAATAAAAATGCCTTCGAAAAGTACAATACTGGTGTGAATCTTGAGAAAAACAATGGCACTGACCTATTTTAATATTTGTCAGCGCAAGTTATTTTAGGTTTAGACAGCTCTAACGTGCATTTTTGTCCGAGACTAGCCTTAAACCTTTCTGGCACTTCACTTACTGTCTACCCACTGTCCTATCATAATAAAAATAAGTCTTTGAAAATAAATAAATAATAAAAAAGTCTGATTATCTGTGGCAGTTGTTTTCATGAATTCACACTTACAAATGATGGAATAGAGTAAAATAATAAAATAAGCGTATTTGGCGTGCTGTCTGAGGACAGTCTCCAAGCCTGGAGCTTCACTCAAACCCAGAGTAGCTGCTCCCTAACCCTCTCCTGGGAACAGGAGCCAGCCGAGAGCGAGGAGTCAGCTGGCAGAGGTAACTAGGTGAGTCGGCTGTGTATATACACCTCGTTCTACAGTATTTCTATGAATAAATCAGGGCGTTCTCACTCCCAATTCCTCACATATGTGGTCAGGATCCCTCAGCGTCGCTTTTTTAATGCTAAAGGTTCCCCTTTAGCATCATTTTTGACATGCAAGGTACTTCATTGCTTTCAGTTGTTTGACAGCTGATGCATCAGAAAAGACGTGCATGTGTCAGATCACCAGGCATGCAATTCCTTGCATTTGTAAAAGTATAAGTATTGAAAGTGTATAAATATTCATACTTTCTTAGATATTAGAGCACCAATATTTTATATTGTGTGAATATGGCCCAAGAAATGTTTTTTGTTAAGACATTTTTATAAAAGCTACTTAAATACCATAATTAAAGGCCAAGTCCTGGCTTAAGCTAAGCCCTGTCTGTGGAACCGGGCCCTAGTGTGCAAACAAACAAAATAAGTGCAAATAACTAAATCTATGATATATAAAAATGAGGAAAAGCAACGTGTGTACCAGAGCATGTGAGCGAAGCGGAGCGGTGTGACGCTCCGCTAGGTTTTCCGCTCTATGGACGTGCGCTCCGCTCAGTCGCTCTAACCGCACAAGCAAGCGCTCCGTTAACATTCCGCTCACGCTCACCGTAAACCAGTCCCCGCTCAGATCCCGCTCCGACATAACATTTCTCTGGTAGGCCTAATTGTTTACTGTTTGTAACGAAATTCTTGGATTATTGTCTAAAATTAAGCATGCTGATAAATAGCAATCATGCTTCAGAGCGAAATTCTTACATTCTTCTTAATTTTATTAATTGTAATGTATTAATTTTATTTTATTAAATATATGAATCTAACCTTAGCAAAACTACCTAAAATGCAAAAACTGAAAAAGTGTATTTGATTTTCGTTAACTTTATTTTCAGAAAGGCGCTCTGCGCTCTTAAGGAAATATTACCACTCCGCTCCCCCTCCACTCCGCTCACATGCTCTGGTGTGTACATGTGTTTTGGCAATTATAAATATAAAAATGTAACATAGGGCAAAATATCCTAATGAACACTGCAAAAAACATACTAGATTTGCATTATTTGAAATGGCTTCGGCAGCTGCATGAAGATGCACGTGCATTAATTTGTGGACATGTCCACATTAAAGCAGTCCATGCAGCGGGCTTAAACGTCTCGCTCTCTTACAGCACATTTAGCTCACAATCAACTGACAGTCGTGACTTCATTTACAATATTCTAGCATTCTGTTTTAGTCACTCACACGCCATCAGTCTCGAGCACACTCCCGGTCACCGTGACTCGCTCGAACCGCATCATTCGACACCATGAATGAATCTTTCAGTGTGATTGATGAACCGATTTAACAGTTTGATTGAAAAGAATCGGTTCGTTCACGAATAGGACACCGCTTTTGCATCTCGGAGCACGTGATGATTTCTAAATTGTGTTTATGAAATTAAGTGGATTCTTGATATTAAACCTTGGAATCAAGTGAAGTAAAAGTTTATACAAATAAAAATGCTCTGATAAAGTAGAGATTCTTGAAAAATGTACAGTAACAAAGTAAAAATACTTAATTTACAGTATCGCCCACCCCAGCTAATTTGGCAAACATGACGTTCATGATCTTTTAGCTTCTTTTTGATCTGAATTGTATGTGAAAACACTTGAGGTTTGACACAGACTTGTCCCACCACCTAGAATGCAACTGAGCCTTCATACTTGAAACAACCGTGGAAAACTACTTTTAAACAGGAATTGGCTGAATATTTGTCTGTTAGCACAGGATTAGCATTACCTGAGGTATTTTGTCCTGACCTTTTTACAGAAGGTAAAAGTCTGCATAATCTGTCCTGAGATTGTCTGTAATGATCACATGACAAGAGAAGCTCTGGTAATAATTACTTCACCCCACCTCTAAATGTTAAACTAATCCTGTCCGAACAGGGCTTATGTCTCATACTCCCGCACACCTTCTTGGATGAACTAACTTAAATTAGGGTTAGGGTTAATCCTTTTGACCCCTCTTTACATAAACTGTCCATTTGTTGTTTATTACACAAGGCCTAAATACATGGTCTATCATGACATTTTTATTTTTAGTAAATGATGCCGTTGGAGTGACTTGGTAAAACTGCTTGGTAAGGTTTAGGAAAAGATCATGGTTTGTCTCAGTAATTCCATAGTGCCCAGTCAAATCAAGTCACCTGTATTCACATAGGGCTTTTTACAATACAGATTGTTTCAAAGCAGCTTTACAGTTGTAAGTCAGTTGATTTAGTTCAATTGTAAATAATCATCAGTTATTAATTTAGTACATTTCATCTATACAGCAGCTCTGTAGAAAACAGTGGTGTCATCATCCGGCTCTGTTGAGTTTTCATATAATATTGTCAGTGCAGTGAGATCAATAATATAGTTGAATAGGTGTCCCCAACTAAGCAAGTTGTCTATTAGTGTCATAAGTTGTCTAATTGCGTCTATTTCAGACACTATGGAGTTCTCTTAAAGTCTATCAGACTACCCTGCACAGTGAAACAGATGCTCAAGGCTACCCGGTACAATGAACCTGGTCCCATTCCACCGTTTAGTCCCTCACATGAGCTGTAGTTGGATATTAGGAGTCTCTGTGGCCATACACAGTAGCTGAACAAAGTCAATGTATGTCCATTTTACTTAAAGCCCATTTCCACCGCGGGAACTTTCCCCAGGAACTAGGGACTTTGGGCCGGTACTCGGTGTGTTTCACCACAGGAACCAGGACCTAAATACAGTTCAGCGTAACAATGTCCCCCTCAGAAAGTCCCTGCTCGTGAAGTAGTACTTTTTCAAAGGTCAGGAGCTTTTGGGGATGGGACTTGGGCACTGAACATGGCCAAACACGACGCATAGTTCGCATATCTAAAACAGAAAATTTGCAGAAATAAGATGGAGCAATCTTATACCCGGTACAATGAACCTGGTCCCATTCCACCGTTTAGTCCCTCACATGAGCTGTAGTTGGATATTAGGAGTCTCTGTGGCCATACACAGTAGCTGAACAAAGTCAATGTATGTCCATTTTACTTAAAGCCCATTTCCACCGCGGGAACTTTCCCCAGGAACTAGGGACTTTGGGCCGGTACTCGGTGTGTTTCACCACAGGAACCAGGACCTAAATACAGTTCAGCGTAACAATGTCCCCCTCAGAAAGTCCCTGCTCGTGAGGTAGTACTTTTTCAAAGGTCAGGAGCTTTTGGGGATGGGACTTGGGCACTGAACATGGCCAAACACGACGCATAGTTCGCATATCTAAAACAGAAAATTTGCAGAAATAAGATGGAGCAATCTTACAACATTATTCACAACTCTGGTTTGTTTCTGTTGTATTCATTTCTTACAAATCATCTTCTTTCTGCCTGATGCACAAGTTCACCTTAGCCATCTCATGGACAATGTCAGCAATAAATAAGAGTAATTTAGCTGGGTTTATATACACCTACAAACTAGTTACCCAGTGAGCCCATGTAATGAACCACTTCTTTGTTTTCATGGTAAGGAAACTACCATGGATACAAATGATGTTATTGACATAGCATATACATTATTGACAAAAAGTAACAAAGTATAGCAATATAATAAAAAAACATGAAAAATTTAATAATTAAAAAAGGATTGGTTTCATTAATGCATCAGCAATTATAATCCAGTATTTATTCTGAATTGTACATAATGATTATGCTTTTAGTACTAAGTATAATTGGCTGCTTATACAAATAATTTTTTACTTGAAGAGGTCCACAGTGCATTAATAATTTGAGCACCTCACTAATGATCTAGTGTAGTATGTTCATGTATGTGCATTTAACTACAGTAATAGCTGTCGTTTTAATATTGTTAATATTAATTTAACATGTATTACTCCAAATACTGGAGAATATGGTGCTACACTTCTAGCTGCCTTTGCCCAGTAGTGCAAAAGAGCTTATTTAGACTGATTAAAGTGACAGTGTGTGTGTGTATTTGTGCAGCTGGTCAGGATGCTCTCGATGGTGCCTCTGTAGAAGGTGCACATGATGGGGGCCGGGGCTCTGGCTCTTCTCAGTTTGCGGAGGAAGTAGAGACGCTGCTGTGCTTTCTTGGCCAGTGCTGCGGTGTTGTCAGTCCAGGAGAGATCCTCTGTGATGTGCACACCCAGGAACTTGGTGCTGCTCACCCTCTCCACAGTCACACCATTGACGGTCAGAGGGGCATGCTGAGTGCGCACTCTCGGTTACTTTAAACAGTACATTGCACAAAGAATGAGGGAGCTTGGTCGATTCATGTTGGTTGCTAAATAAATGGACAAGACTGTCAATGGTCTTGAAGATTTGTGTGCGCCAGCAAGATTTCAGTTTGCTGTTAATGTTGCCAAGCATCTTACTCAATTTAGTCCAGGCAAAAATGAGTATGGAAAACCTTCAACGGCAGTGAAAATTGGATTCTGTCTGAAAGGGGCTGTGGAGGTCCTGATTGGGCAGGCTCTTATGAATGAGGATGATCTATCAGAGAAGAAAGCCAAATGATTCTTTGAACTATTGGAGAAAAACTGGAGGAACAGTGTTTCTATCACCGCTCACCAAACCATACAAGAAAAACGATGGAATAAAGATGATGACATCCCCCTCACCAAAAATGTGATTGCTCTGAGAGACCATCTCAGGATGGTAGAAGAT
>NW_015507531.1:4389-10937 GCF_001515645.1 Sinocyclocheilus grahami | reverse complement strand
CATGGTCACATTAGATATGAGTTTAGATGAGCAAAAGTGGACATCACGTTGGTTTCATACGGATTACTTCATCAGAGAATATTTGTTTTCGACATGACACTTCATTTCAAGCTTTCTATGCATATATTTATCATGTCTTTGAGGCAAGTATTGGTGGCGGTTCAGGTTGTTTTATTTATGTGTCTGTGAAGAGAGATGACAGAGACCGAGACGACAGAGAGTGCACCCTGTTTATTTTCTTTATTTTACAAAAGCACATTTTTTTTATTATGACTATACACAAGTAGACCCTTTGCAGTTTCAAATGACGCACCGCTCCTGGAATGCATTGCTGGACTGCAACCGCGTGCAGTGTTAATGCTTTGATCCGTTAACATGGGTGTGGAAAAAGTACGCACCGCATACGCACTGCAAACAGTGTGTGAACCTGGCGCCAGATACAGAAAAGCAGTGCAACGGATGTAATTTAAGCAAGGGGTTGAGAGGTAGCTTATTTGCAGCCCTGTCCCTAATTTGGTTTTAAAACAGCCAAAAGAATTTATAAAACGGAAGGGTTAAAACAACACAGATAAAACTGTTAATAAATTTGCCCACAAGATTGTGTGGATGTAACATATATGAAATTACCATATGATGATTTGTAAACAAATTTGACGGGAATCTAAAAGTTAATCAGAATATGTTTAGATTTAACACTGTTTTTTTTTTTTTTTACATCTTTTGTTTGGGCCTGTATCATCTGAGAATAATAGCAGCTGTTTTGTCTTTTTTACTCTTCAGAAGATGAGGTGTCACTTTTTGTTTTTCAGACGGATGTTCTGACCTCTTCTCCCCTCAGAAAGCAGCTGAACAATGCAGTGAGGATGGGGGTTCAGATGTAGTAGGTGAGCTGGTGTTTCTCATGAAGTCCAAATAATCATGAACACTGGTTAGGCCAGGCTTTAGTGTTTCACTATCAGCACTTCAGTACAGGTGGACATTGAAGTAGGTGAGTTCATTACAGGGTTGGTACGGACATGGAAAAGTCACGGAATTTTAAAACGGCAATTTCCAGGCCTGGAAAAGTTTTAGAAAAATGTATAAACCCAGGAAGTTTTGGAAAAGTCATGGATAATTATTTCACAAATCTCTGTACAATAGCATATATTTTTAATTAGGTCCTGAATTTTGGTGTGGGATTGCGCTAGGGATGTACATTTTCAATAATTCCCATGTTCGATTATCGTGTAAATTAACGATCAATTAATCGATTAATCACTAACCTAAATACTGCAAAATGCCTCTATTGCAGTTGCATATAGTCACAACATGAAAAGATGCGCAAATGCCACTCAAAACGCCAGCTTCCTCAGCTGAATGAAAAGGTTTTTTTAGTCTATTTATTTAGGTTTTTTAAATAAAAGGCTTGTAGCAGGATTGTAAAATGAATAGATGTGATCCTGAGAGTTTAAATATTAACAGGAACAAAGCAATCTTTCTACTAAAGCTGGGTGATATGAAAAAATATTTTATCGCTGATCGTCTTAAAAATATTGTGATATCCGATACTATCGTCCACCTGAGCTCCGCCCCCTCCAGAGACCGTGTAGCCAACACGGGGTGCAAGCACACATTGGTTTGGCTCCACTTTATCTGACAGTAGTTGAAATGTAAATTTATTTTATTTTATTTTATTAGTTTGTGCTTTAACATGATGACAAAGCTAATGCTTTAAATTAGTTTGCGTTAATCATTTTCACACTGCTCTTATCAAGTGTTGAATTTTGTTTAGTGAAGAGCAGTGTTGGTTAAGTTACTTTCAAAAAGTAATTAATTACTAATTACATGATCAATATTGCATTTAAATTACTTTTCTAATTGCTCTCTGACAAGTAATTTAGTTACTCCATAAATAACTTAATTATTCAAACTGTTAATTACATCTTAAAATCCCTATTATCCTTAAAGCATAGACAATAGAAATTAAACTCCTTATTCTTTCAATTGGAGTCAAACATGGAATAGTTACGTGTTTTTGTTTTAAAACAACTGTAATACTTACATTTTTTATTAAAATGTTTAACCTTCTTTGGTTAACAAATAGAATTACTCGATAACAAAAAAGCTTAAAAGTTTAGCATTACATGTATCAAGCTGTAAGCATTCAACTTTTCAAAGCAATGCGTAGCATATTTCATACAGACATACTGTACATGTATTGGCAGTCACTAATAATAATTTTACCTACTAACAAAAAACATTTTGTACTTTCATTCATGCACATATGCTTTGTATTACCACACAGTACATAAATAATATTCCGAAATTTTATAAACTAAATTCTTATTGCTTGGCACATTATTAGCATCAACATGCGATAATAGATCAATAAACACTGATCTAAACATTCCTAGACTGTAACATTCATCACGTGCTTTATATCCATTGTATTATATATCATATTTTTAATATAGGATAGCAAAAAAAAATTACATCCTTGTTTCGTATGACATTTAGGCTAAATGCAATAAAAAAAGTTGCCTAAATGTCTGAATGTATGTCATATTTTCAGCATATTCCACTCATTTGCTCACATTTCAGTTGTTTAGGAAAAGCTCAGCTAGTAAAATTTATACAAGTTTATGCCGCTGTCTTTCCTTTTCCGTGAACTTGTTTGTGGTGGAGAGAGCGTTGCAAAAATAAATCTAAACTCCGCATATAGGCTACTGCTTGTCACACAATTTAGTTTATTTTGTTTTGTTAATCTAATCTGTTAATTGAGTAAAATATATTTCATGTATTCATGTATTTTTGTGATTTGTGCATAAAGTCCATTTACAGAATGTCTGCTTTTTGTTAAAGACTGTTAGTCATTATCAGCGCTTCAGTACAGGTGGACATTGAATATCCCACAATACCTGAGGATCCACTAACTAACATGTGCTAATGTTTGTCTGTTGCAGATCAAGAGCAGCGAGCAAGCCGGGGCCAAGAAGCCCTCCTCACCAAAGAAGAAAAAGAAAAGAGTTGCTGACCTCTTCTCCCCTCAGAAAGCAGCTGAACAATGCAGTGAGGATGGGGGTTCAGATGTAGTAGGTGAGCTGGTGTTTCTCATGAAGTCCAAATAACCATGAACACTGGTTAGGCTAGGCTTTAGTGTTGTCAGGTACAGGGGCCCGTGAAGGGTACACTTCAGTACAGGGGCCCGTTCTTCATATGTTGCTTAATACATCTGAGCTGATTTGAAAAATGCCAGATCTTATAATTCGTGATAACTGATCTCTGGTTAATTTGGTTCTTCAAACAAATTTGTGTAGTTGATTAAAATATCTGGATTAAGTTGTCTTAGATTACGGTGTGTTTTCGTGTTCCCCGAAAAGGGCAGATGTATCAATACTCGAAACCACGATCAGCAATGCAGCGATTGGCTGGTGGCAAGACCGCAATGTAATGACATCATATCATTAAAAAAGACACCTGACGAAAAAGTTGACACATTTCTGGACTTTTATAAGGAAACAGCAAAGCAAACAAAACTGCATACGTGTTAGAGAAATGAAATGTGCACTGTTTTTATTTTATTTAAAAAAAATGTTTTAACATGATTTCCAATTATTTATACCTATTCACGATTTCTGGTATTTGTACAGGCTTTACATTTTTATTTCAATGTCAATTAGCAATTCATTTAATTTTATCTTTGAAGCAGATTTGTTATGTGACCGCATTAAAGTTTCTTAAGAGTCAAGATCAAGTTATCTGCATCTCCAAGCCACTCATTATAGCCGTCACCTCTCAAATTAATGCACGGCTCAGATTAACTGTATAGCATGCGTGTAAGACTCCAACACAATTATAAGTAATTATTTTATCATAAATTTCAATGAGTAAAACTGGCTGTGTCTATAGTATTATAGACTACACAACATTATTATATTTTCAAATTAATGTTTTAATTATTATTTTAAATTACTGTCCCTGTATCAGTAGGGTACTCTTGTAATAATGTAGCAGTGTCTGGGACAGATTTTAAGTATCAATTCTGCTTCCAAAGATGCAATCTAATCCTGTTTACATGAAATAAGCTGCTCCTGAGCAGGTTTAAGCTTACAGATCTGTTGCTATGACGGCAACTCCGGGATGAGCCAAACAATCCAAGATCAAGCCAAATCATCAACAGTCAAATCCAGCTAACGGAGTTAGCGACGTACGAAGAATGGACCCCAGGTGGACATTGAACATCCCACAATACCGGAGGATCCACTAACTAACATGTGCTAATGTTTGTCTGTTGCAGATCAAGAGCAGGGAGCAAGCCGGGCCAAGAAGCCCTCCTCACCAAAGAAGAAAAAGAAAAGAGAGAGAAAACTGGGGAAAGCTAAGGGTAGGTTTCATAAATCTTTGCAACTAACAATTTTGATAACTGATGAATCTAATGATTATTAGAACAATTGTCTTTACAGTAAGAGCATAATACACATCTCATGATTCAGTGTAGTATACGATACTGAACTCATGGTTCATGATTCTTTTAACTGAATCTGTTTTAAAAAAAAACATTTAGGCCGTGTGTCCACCAAAAGGCTAGCATATATTTTTTAACTGCTTTCAATGGAAGCGCTGCATTTAAAAAAAAAAACCCCAGCAGCGTGAAGAGGTCCTGAGCATCTATTTAGCACTGAGCGCTCTGCATTTATTAATCAGTCCCTGAGAGTTGAAGAATGTTCAACTTTGAGTCAAACGCAGCACTCATCACTGTCACTTTTTACCCAGCAGTCCAATCAGAGTGGAGAACAACCCTATAAACATAATTTTAGTACTTCAAATTACAGTGTGTTTGTTAAAGTTGATATTAATAAAAAATAACTTAATAGTTAATAGGGATGTGCGATATTGAAGAAAAAATGCGATATGCGATACCTTGTTAAAAAATGCAATATGCGATACGATATTGCTTAGTGTATAAAATCAATTTAAAAGATTTTTTAAAATAATTAAAAATTAAAATCTCATAACCAATTTGTTTCACATTCTTTCTTGGAAAATAAAGAATCACTACAACTTCTGAAAGTGACCAGCAGTTTTAGCATTACTTAAAGTAATGTCACAAATCAGAAAATGTCATTTTAACATCAGTGTGAACATGCAAACAAAAAAAATTATTACACAAATTTTAATATCATTGTAACTTTGCTTTGTGGTGTGGTCACCAACAGAGTCGACCCTGACATCCAGTGTAGGCAACTGTCATCCGTTAAGAGACTGAACGCCAGTGGGCGGAGCCTATGGTGTGATGATTTATAGCTATTGGTCGATGTCTTGCTCTAGAGGGGGTCATATGCAAATATATTTCCCCACGTGACATCACCGATCCCACAATATCAAAACAAGCTGTTTTTGGAGCTTTATTAAATAAATGCTTTGTTTGTAATGAGGAGGACATCTTAAGCTATGAAACTTGCAGGATGTTTTAATGGTACAAAGACCTCTTATATGCTAAAAGTTCAAGGCAAATTTGATTTCCAATGTCATGACCCTTTTAATTGTTGTTTTCTGCAATGTTCCTTTGGATTTTGTTATTCCAAAGGCTTCAACCAAATCATGCATTCACTTACTTTCTGTGACCGTGTGCAAGCAAAAGCAGTTTAAGAAAGCTACATTTTGGTCTCTGTTTTTTATGGTTATACAATCTTTATTGTCTGTCTTGTCATTTGTAGAGACAACCAGGATAACAGTGAAGAGACCATGGTGTGAAGAAGAGAGAAGCGCAGTAAACAAACATCTAGCAAGGTTTGTGGCAGAGCGCAGAGTTCCTGGAAAAGCAGACTGCATGAAGTGCCTAGAAGAGGAAAAGGTCCCGAAGGAACGATCTTGGAAGGATGTTAAGAACTTTGTCTACAATACAATTGTTGCTATGAAAAGGAGGTCTGCTTCACGAATGCTTCTGTTTTAAAAGCTACAAATCATGTCCAGTTGTTCTGTTGGCCTTCATGTTTAGACACTTGTTCGTGTTAATTTCTCTGTTAAACCGAGCTGGTCACTGGTTCATCAAATTGCACCAATTAAAGAATTGAACATAAACGTTTAAGTAGACTGTTTTTGAACATCAGTCTGAAAATTATTAATCTAATTTAAATTAAATTATTATAATTTTTTTGCATTTCTCAGGCAGCTTTATAGTGATTAACAGAGAAATTCAGCTGATGTTAGTTCAGTTCAGTTCAGTTCAATAATGACTTAGAGCTGTCAACAAAAAAAAATAAAAAAAATAATGTACTTAAAATAATCCAGTCAGAAACGAACTCGATAGCGCCCCCATGAAAATGTCCTCACTCAGCTGGTAAAACGCTGGTTCTTTTCCTTTGTTTTTTAAATAAGCCAAGGTGAAAATGTGAATCACGGAGACACCTAGTGTTAAAATATAATATACATTTACCTGTAGTTGTGGCAGAAATGGTGGTCCTCATTTTGCAGGTTAATTTACTCGGTCCTCACATTGACTGTCATACAGGAATGTGTGTGTGTGAGAGTGAGAGTGTGTGTGTGTGTATGTGTGTGTGTGTGTGTGT
>NW_015507531.1:646-3673 GCF_001515645.1 Sinocyclocheilus grahami | reverse complement strand
ATTAAATAAATGCTTTGTTTGTAATGAGGAGGACATCTTAAGCTATGAAACTTGCAGGATGTTTTAATGGTACAAAGACCTCTTATATGCTAAAAGTTCGAGGCAAATTTGATTTCCAATGTCATGACCCTTTTAATTGTTGTTTTCTGCAATGTTCCTTTGGATTTTGTTATTCCAAAGGCTTCAACCAAATCATGCATTCACTTACTTTCTGTGACCGTGTGCAAGCAAAAGCAGTTTAAGAAAGCTACATTTTGGTCTCTGTTTTTTATGGTTATACAATCTTTATTGTCTGTCTTGTCATTTGTAGAGACAACCAGGATAACAGTGAAGAGACCATGGTGTGAAGAAGAGAGAAGCGCAGTAAACAAACATCTAGCAAGGTTTGTGGCAGAGCGCAGAGTTCCTGGAAAAGCAGACTGCATGAAGTGCCTAGAAGAGGAAAAGGTCCTGAAGGAACGATCTTGGAAGGATGTTAAGAACTTTGTCTACAATACAATTGTTGCTATGAAAAGGAGGTCTGCTTCACGAATGCTTCTGTTTTAAAAGCTACAAATCATGTCCAGTTGTTCTGTTGGCCTTCATGTTTAGACACTTGTTCGTGTTAATTTCTCTGTTAAACCGAGCTGGTCACTGGTTCATCAAATTGCACCAATTAAAGAATTGAACATAAACGTTTAAGTAGACTGTTTTTGAACATCAATCTGAAAATTATTAATCTAATTTAAATTAAATTATTATTATTTTTTTGCATTTCTCAGGCAGCTTTATAGTGATCAACAGAGAAATTCAGCTGATGTTAGTTCAGTTCAGTTCAATAATGACTTAGAGCTGTCAACAAAAAAAAATAAAAAAAATAATGTACTTAAAATAATCCAGTCAGAAACGAACTCGATAGCGCCCCCATGAAAATGTCCTCACTCAGCTGGTAAAACGCTGGTTCTTTTCCTTTGTTTTTTAAATAAGCCAAGGTGAAAATATGAATCACGGAGACACCTAGTGTTAAAATATAATATACATTTACCTGTAGTTGTGGCAGAAATGGTGGTCCTCATTTTGCAGGTTAATTTACTCGGTCCTCACATTGACTGTCATACAGGAATGTGTGTGTGTGAGAGTGAGAGTGTGTGTGTGTGTATGTGTGTGTGTGTGTGTGTGTGTCTGTGTGTGTGTGTGTGTGTTTCTGTCTGTGTGTGTGTTTCTGTCTGTGTGTGTGTTTCTGTCTGTGTGTGTGTTTCTGTCTGTGTGTGTGTTTCTGTCTGTGTGTGTGTTTCTGTCTGTGTGTGTGTTTCTGTCTGTGTGTGTGTTTCTGTCTGTGTGTGTGTTTCTGTCTGTGTGTGTGTTTCTGTCTGTGTGTGTGTTTCTGTCTGTGTGTGTGTTTCTGTCTGTGTGTGTGTTTCTGTCTGTGTGTGTGTTTCTGTCTGTGTGTGTGTTTCTGTCTGTGTGTGTGTTTCTGTCTGTGTGTGTGTTTCTGTCTGTGTGTGTGTTTCTGTCTGTGTGTGTGTTTCTGTCTGTGTGTGTGTTTCTGTCTGTGTGTGTGTTTCTGTCTGTGTGTGTGTTTCTGTCTGTGTGTGTGTTTCTGTCTGTGTGTGTGTTTCTGTCTGTGTGTGTGTTTCTGTCTGTGTGTGTGTTTCTGTCTGTGTGTGTGTTTCTGTCTGTGTGTGTGTTTCTGTCTGTGTGTGTGTTTCTGTCTGTGTGTGTGTTTCTGTCTGTGTGTGTGTTTCTGTCTGTGTGTGTGTTTCTGTCTGTGTGTGTGTTTCTGTCTGTGTGTGTGTTTCTGTCTGTGTGTGTGTTTCTGTCTGTGTGTGTGTTTCTGTCTGTGTGTGTGTTTCTGTCTGTGTGTGTGTTTCTGTCTGTGTGTGTGTTTCTGTCTGTGTGTGTGTTTCTGTCTGTGTGTGTGTTTCTGTCTGTGTGTGTGTTTCTGTCTGTGTGTGTGTTTCTGTCTGTGTGTGTGTTTCTGTCTGTGTGTGTGTTTCTGTCTGTGTGTGTGTTTCTGTCTGTGTGTGTGTTTCTGTCTGTGTGTGTGTTTCTGTCTGTGTGTGTGTTTCTGTCTGTGTGTGTGTTTCTGTCTGTGTGTGTGTTTCTGTCTGTGTGTGTGTTTCTGTCTGTGTGTGTGTTTCTGTCTGTGTGTGTGTTTCTGTCTGTGTGTGTGTTTCTGTCTGTGTGTGTGTTTCTGTCTGTGTGTGTGTTTCTGTCTGTGTGTGTGTTTCTGTCTGTGTGTGTGTTTCTGTCTGTGTGTGTGTTTCTGTCTGTGTGTGTGTTTCTGTCTGTGTGTGTGTTTCTGTCTGTGTGTGTGTTTCTGTCTGTGTGTGTGTTTCTGTCTGTGTGTGTGTTTCTGTCTGTGTGTGTGTTTCTGTCTGTGTGTGTGTTTCTGTCTGTGTGTGTGTTTCTGTCTGTGTGTGTGTTTCTGTCTGTGTGTGTGTTTCTGTCTGTGTGTGTGTTTCTGTCTGTGTGTGTGTTTCTGTCTGTGTGTGTGTTTCTGTCTGTGTGTGTGTTTCTGTCTGTGTGTGTGTTTCTGTCTGTGTGTGTGTTTCTGTCTGTGTGTGTGTTTCTGTCTGTGTGTGTGTTTCTGTCTGTGTGTGTGTTTCTGTCTGTGTGTGTGTTTCTGTCTGTGTGTGTGTTTCTGTCTGTGTGTGTGTTTCTGTCTGTGTGTGTGTTTCTGTCTGTGTGTGTGTTTCTGTCTGTGTGTGTGTTTCTGTCTGTGTGTGTGTTTCTGTCTGTGTGTGTGTTTCTGTCTGTGTGTGTGTTTCTGTCTGTGTGTGTGTTTCTGTCTGTGTGTGTGTTTCTGTCTGTGTGTGTGTTTCTGTCTGTGTGTGTGTTTCTGTCTGTGTGTGTGTGTCTGTGTCTGTTTGAGCTCAGTAATGTCAGTACAGTATCTGAACTCAGGTGTGTGTGTCTGTGTTTGTGTGTGTGTGTGTGTTTGAGCTCAGTAATGGCAGTACAGTATCTGAACTCAGGTGTGTGTGTGTGTGTGTGTGTGTGTGGGTGTGTTTGATCTCCGGGATTTCTGTATAGTATCTCAACACA
>NW_015507531.1:0-636 GCF_001515645.1 Sinocyclocheilus grahami | reverse complement strand
GTGTGTGTGTGTGTGTGTGTGTGTGTGTGTGTGTGTGTGTTTGAGCTCAGTAATGTCAGTACAGTATCTGAACTTAGGTGTGTGTGTGTGTGTGAGTGTGTTGGTTTTTGTGATTTACGAGGACATTTTATATGTATACACACAACACTACGAGGACATTTTGTATTATGAGGACAGTGCCTCAATGTCCTCATAATTCAGACAATGTAGAAGTGCTTCTATAGTTAGAGGGAGCTCTAATTTGAATTTTCTCCAAAAGCCCTTATAGTTCACAATTACCGGACTTTGTGTTAAAGGGGTCATATGATGGTGCTAAAAAGAACATTATTCTGTGTATTTGGTGTAATGAAATGTTTATGCGGTTTAAGGTAAAAAAAACACATTATTTTCCACATACTGTACATTATTGTTTCTCCTCTATGCCCCGCCTTTCTGAAACGCGTAGATTTTTACAAAACTCATCGGTCTGAAAAGCGAGGTGTGCTGTGATTGGCCAGCTATGCAGTGCGTTGTGATTGGCCGAATACCTCAAGTGTGTGACGGAAATGTTACGCCCCTCACCATACTGTGCTTCTGTGTCCGGCCGGAGCAACGAGACAAACACATTAAAACCCATTATAAACCAGGCATTTGTTG
>NW_015507530.1:63509-65257 GCF_001515645.1 Sinocyclocheilus grahami | reverse complement strand
TTGGTTAGTGAACTAAAATGGAAAATGTTCACAGTAATAATGTGATGTAAATATTAATGTAAATATTAGTATTAGTCTGTGAGCGTCTCTGATGGAGGAGAAAGTGTAGGGGGATGTCATTAACATCGTTGATCCATATTGGCAGAAGTGAGAGACTGTACGTTTTGAATGCTTATTTCTTGTAAATGTTAATTTTGTCTTTGTTTTGGAACACACTAGCTTATAGATAATGTTAAGGCTAACATATTCATACTGAAATCCAAAAAACTTTAAGATGATAAACACAAAGACCAAGTACAAACTGTAGCTAGATTCAGTTCAGAATGCAGTTGTCAGTTTTGTAAATAACCAAACTTTGTGTGTAAAACAGTGTTCAGCACTGAATTAGCTTGATAGAAGCACAGTATAGTGATGTCAGTGTACACTGTTTAAAAGCTTCATCTCAACAATGAATGCCACTCTGATGATGGCACTTATTCTGTCCTATCTGTGCCTGAAAAATTTAACTTCATAAGGTTAAGGTAATAATTAGAGTAAGTTTGCCCCCCAAAAAAGAAACATGTCATCATATACTCAAACTTATATTTTTACGAACCTGCATGACTTTATTCCCTGGAACCCAAATGGCATTATTTATAACTGAATGTCCTGGCTTCTCTTTTCAATATAATGACAGCGAATGAGGACCAGCGGCTCTTAAAAATTACAAAAATCACCAGTAAATTATTGATATGGCTGTTAGACCAAAAGTATTAGTTGAACACATTTATTTCTTCATATAACAGCATGAATAGGCATTTTTTTCTGAGAAAACATAACAGTTATTTTATTCATTTAACTGAATCTACAAGCTCCTACACAATGTAATTTAGGGCTGCTCCCTAATAGTTGACTAATTGTTAGTTGACCAGAAGAGGCTTGGTCGACCAAAATTGTATTAGTCGCTTAGTCGCAGAAGAAAAAAAATAAAATAAACCACATTGGCGAAGTCATGCAGATCGTTAACGGCTGGTCTTTGTGGTAATACATTGGGCAGGACATCCAAACGCTCGCCTATCATTCATCGACCTAAAATATGACTTATCATCTGAAATATGTAATTATTAGCAACTTTACATGGCCGCTCAATCTACTGTTAACCCAGAGAAATGTGCGCTATTCGAGTGTCTGTGTGGAGTATGAAGAGTAGCGCGCTTACTGCAGGACAAATGGAGGCGCTGGTGCGCTCACTTGCTCAAAATACTCCCTCATTTTTGCTCATAAAGATAAGAGTAATACATCTTTCGAGTCTGTATAGACTCTACATTTATTTGTGTGCACTCACAATAACATCAGAAAATTGTGCTTTTGTAAAATAATGAAAGCAATCAGGATGCGCTTTCTGCCGTCTCAGTTTCTGTGAACTTGAGCATGAGACTCTGTATATCTTTGCCTTGCAGACATTAAAAATATATCTATAGAGAGTGAAATGTCTCATTTCAAATAAACCAATTCAAATAGAAGATCTAATATACTCAGATTATGTAATCTGTATGAAACATGCATACAGACAAATATATTGCGGAGATGACAAGACAGTGTCGCCAACTTAAATCTCTTAAACCAAAAACAAAAGCACCAGTTTATCAGTGAATTATTAAAATGTTAATGCAGTCTCCGTAATTTTTTTCCTGATACATTCATAATCATTACTTCTGTGGTGCGCTGTAGCAAGCTTTATGCGTGTGCTTGAGCGCTTATTAGGCTAT
>NW_015507530.1:44888-60034 GCF_001515645.1 Sinocyclocheilus grahami | reverse complement strand
GCTATATAGGCAATTAAAGGCTCATTATAATGATTTAAATGGCTTATTATTAAAAGTGTGATTAGTCGACTAATGCTTAAAACGACTACTAGTCAAAAAATCCTTAGTCGAGGGCAGCCCTAATGTAAAGTTTAAGATTTTATGTGTAAAGATTAAAATAACACTTCATCGTATTCATATTTCATATCTGGTATTTATCTGTTTTTTTATTTTACAGATTTACCCAGATCTACACTGATTGTGACACCAAAGAGTGTATTCACAGGACAGACAGTCAATCTGACCTGTGTGATTGAGACTTACAGTAGCTGGAGATATGAGTGGTATAAAGGCACAGACAAAAGTGTAATGTTACAGACGTCTGATCGTTACACTGTAAACAGAGACACTTTCACTATCAGAGGAGCGAATGAGTCTGATCAGGATCAGTACACGTGTAGAGGACTGAGAGAAGAGAGACCAAAATCATCACAGGAGAGTAACCGGATAAATCTGTCTGTTAATGGTTAGTTAATACTTTGAGAAATACTTGCCTGTTGTTTAAAATGACAATATACTCTTAATAATAAACTTTTTGAAAGCCTTCAGGAGATCTGCAGTGATGCTCAATAAGTGCTTGTTTCTCTGTTTTTTTTTTGAGTGTCACGTTCAGGTCAGATTTCTGTCTTCAACATCCTCAGTTTTCTTCTGGCAGCTTGTCCGTATCTGCTGGCGACAGTCGTGCTGCTGTTCAAATGCTACAGAGCGAGAGGTAAAACTTCTGTCTTTTCTGTTCACATTCACTGACAGACAGGCCTTTACTCTTTCTCTTTTGATATGTTATAAATCAATATTTACAACAGATGGTGGTCATTCATAAGCAGCATCTGCAGTGGAAGCAAAACAGAAAGTGTCAAACTGAATTGTGAAAGTGAATGATGTGTGTGTGTGTGTGTGTGTGTGTGTGTGTGTGTGTGTCAGTTACATCTACTGAAGACCAAAGCCAGTATGCCGTAACAGAGGAACAAACTTCAACCTGATTTCATCAATTCTTCAAACCGCATGTATAGAGTCACAGGATGCTGGAGCCTCAGACTGAAGGCTGGGAAACTCGCAAGACTAACAGACACACAACATACACACTCTCACACATACGGACAATTTAGTGTTTCTAATTCTCCTGGGGCCTCATGTATAAAACTTTATGTAGATTTCATCCTAAATGTGTGCGTACTCACAAAAGCTAGATTTTGCGTACGTACAAATGTTTTCAGATTTATAAAGCCATGCGTACGCCAGAACCTGTGAAATATTCCCTTTGTAATACCCAGTCAGCGGAAGATTGTGCGTACATGAACCTCCACCCCGTCTCCTCCCCGAAATAGCCATATATGGAGCTTACAACGCCTAGATTTAATATTCATAATGTCATCTGCATATCATTTCCATGCATATTTCATCCACGTGACACCATGTTTAACGCAGTTAAGGGCACAATATGTCAGGAAAATATGAGATACATACTATAAATGCTTCTGGAGTAGCATATTGCTATTCAAATGTATGCAATTTTGCCTATAAAGTAAACATATATTTTAGAATGTTTATAGCCTATATTTTAATGGAAAGAGATGGGCCTTTTTTTTTTGCAGTGCAAATAACTGCCTGACTCACCGAGTCAATAAAATAATTGGAAAATAAAACGTGCATATCTTACAGTTTCCTTCAAATTCTATCTTTTAAATATGGTGTTTGTCACAATATTGGGAAGAGCAGGAAAGGGGTTATCATTAGGCTGCTGTCTGTGCGCGACACAGCTGTGAACAGAGGTTCTAGAGTACTGTCATCAAACCTGTTCAAACCAGCCAATGGACCGTTTGATCAACGAGTTCATCCTTATGTCTGTCGTTACCGTCTATGCTCCAAAGCCATCAGACGAATCAAGTTCACATCAGTGATTATTATTCATTATTATAAATATCATTATTATCATTAATATCATTATTATAAAAGTATTCTCTCAGAACATGAGTTTTGCTATTTAGAACACAATTTAAAGTGGAATTGTCATGCGGCAAGCAATCCTCGCTGTGATTAAAACATTAAATCACATACCACAGGACAATTGTTCGAAAGCAGCACATCCACTGAAAATATTTCTAAAAATGTTGTAATTTCTGGATAATAATTTCATGAAATTTCAGTGCTTAACTTCATTATTGAGAGTGTCATATTTAATCTAATTGTGTATGTCAAATGTAAAACCTTTGTTTCATTATTTCGCTCACTCCAGTAAAAGAGTGCGTACGCATGGTCTAGTGTCCGTACAAAACTGTTAAATAAAAATAAATACATTTTACTGCAGTTTATAAGTTCTTATACAGGCCCATGGATTAGAAATGTTCAAACTAATGGCATTTCAGCCCAGATATATTTTTATTCAGTTTTAACCTGATTGTCAATAAAAGCTGAGACAGAGACATCAATAATCTAAAATGTAAAAAAGCTCTTTGGTGTTGCACTGTACACATACTATAAAATTCATACTTTCATATGTGCTTATATGGGCTCCTTACATCATTTGCTTCCTTGCTGTCCTTTTGGACTTTCTAAGTGTCCTTTTTTTGGAAAGTCATCTAAATTTATCTTGAAAAAAGCTTGCAGAAAATACAGATTTTTGAGAATCACCCTTCAATCTTTTGGTTTACTTTGCTGGACATAGCAAATGAGGACAAAATAAACATTTGAAACAAGATAAATGGTCTACGCTTATTGAAGTGTGCGATTAATCACGATTAAATCACAGAAAAAGGATGCGATTGATAAATTAATCGATTGACAGCCCTATTTGCAACTTAATCCAAAATAAAAAAAACTGCTAAACTAAGACAATGAAACGTTTAAATGAGGACAAAATAAACATTTGAAACAAGATAAATGGTCTACGCTTATTGAAGTGTGCGATTAATCACGATTAAATCACAGAAAAAGGATGCGATTGATAAATTAATCGATTGACAGCCCTATTTGACTTAAACGAAAATAAAAAAAAAAACTGCTAAACTAAGACAATGAAACGTTTATCGGTTTCCCTTAGCAGTCAATTACACAAGTGTTATAACATGTTCACAGCAAAGAAGAAAAAAAGCACTGTAAATCACACAATGCTATTTTAAGCAATCACTACGAAGACTAACAAGGAGAGCGCTTTTAATTTAGCCAGAGATTATATAACATAATATCAAGCTCTTTTAAAGACAGTATGAGTGGCTCTGTGTGCTGCTCAGATCAGACGAGCTGTACTTGGAGCTGCTGTATTTGGGGACGGCTCGGTGCCTCAGACACGGGTGTTTGGTCAGTTCTCCGGCAGCAGCAGACGCACGGCGGTCTGGATCTCTCTCGAGCTGATGCTGGAGCGCTTGTTGTAGTGAGCGACACGAGACGACTCACCGGCGATGCGCTCGAAGATGTCGCTGACGAAAGAGTTGATGATGCCCGTCGCCTCGGAGGAGACCCCGGTGTCAGGATGCACCTGCTTCAGCACTTTATACACGCAGCTAGCGTAGCTCTCCTTCCTGGAGCTCCTGCGCTTCTTCCCCGCTTCACCCGCGCTCTTAGTGAATTTTTTATAAAATATATTAAATAACATTACTATTCGGAAACGTGTTCTAAGTCGTGTGTGGCTCTTAAAAGAGCCGCTGGGGTTTAGTTTTGTTCAGGAACCTCTAGGGCTGAACAATTTTGGAAAATAATCTAATTGCGATTTTTTTTTACCAATATTTTTTACCTATATATATTTGCGATTTAATATGCGATTATTTTTTAAAGCTCTTTATGTTCTGTATTATTCAACAAAGACAAGCTATAAATCATTGTATAGTATGACTAACACACTATTATAGATAGATTAAACATAAATGTTATTTTCTGTAGGCCAGGCCTATATGTAAACATGTGCACTGCACTAAACACTGTCTGTTAACTTTAGACCAGTGCTTCTCAAATTTTTGTGGTCGCACCCCCCTTTAAACCTATAAAAAAATCTGCCCCACTTTCCCGAATCCTCATCCCACCTCAGACTACCAAATAATTGAATTAAACATTGTGAAAAATCAATGCTTTTTTAATAAAAAAAAAACCTACAGGGAAAACAAAACACCTGCATCACTTGAAACATTGAAAAATAGCATAGAGAGAATCACAAAGTTCAAATGATTTGCGACGCACAACTTTAGCTTCCGGTTCATAGACTGTATAGACACGGTGAGTGAAGCCGAGAGCAAGATATGCCTCCTCATATTTTCTGCATTTAGCTTTTAAATGACCAGCACCTGCCTGAGTCTGTGCGACTTCATCTATGGCTTTTCTCTTCGCTTTCACAAACCAATCCATCTCCCATTCTAAGCTACGTCCTTTGGCTGTTTACTGTTTTATTTATTTTCTTTTTCTGCTGATGGCCCGCGCTCAACTTGAAGCAGCGCTGCTTAGACCGATCGGTGTGTCATCAAAGTACTGCGAGAGCTATAAGAGAGCGCGGACGTCTCCTTATGCTTTCTCTCGCCGTACTTTGATGTCATACACCGATCGATCTTCAAGTGGAGCACACCACTTTACTCTTGCGTGAAAAATTTTTGCATTTCGCTGCGTTCCAAAGTTCAAGTTTGGTGAACTCTGACCTGCGAATTCGCATCACGTGAAGACGTGTGACCAGTAGAAGATCGATACGTCACTGCGTGACCTCTCTGTACAGAAATTCAAAAATGGAGGAAGCGCTAATTTTAGCCATAGTGCAGCGTCCTATTTTATATCATACTTCTTTAAAAGATTATACAAATCAGACGGTACATTTGAATGCGGACATATTTTATAATTTTATTATTGCTTAGTATATATATATATATACATATATAGAGAGAGAGAGAGAACAATATTATTACCATACTCAAGTGTATTATTATTAAATTACTTAATGTTGTTCGTTATTTTAACGCAAGCTCATGCGAAAAATTTCGCATTTCGCTGCGTTCCAAAGTTCAAGTTTGGTGAACTCTGACCTGCGAATTCGCATCACGTGAAGACGTGTGACCAGTAGAAGATCGATACGTCACTGCGTGACCTCTCTGTACAGAAATTCAAAAATGGAGGAAGCGCTAATTTTAGCCATAGTGCAGCGTCCTATTTTATATCATACTTCTTTAAAAGATTATACAAATCAGACGGTACATTTGAATGCGGACATATTTTATAATTTTATTATTGCTTAGTATATATATATATATACATATATAGAGAGAGAGAGAGAACAATATTATTACCATACTCAAGTGTATTATTATTAAATTACTTAATGTTGTTCGTTATTTTATATATTTATATTTTCAGACTCATTTTAAAATTAATTTTGAACCACACCACAGGAACTTATAAAATGACCTATTTAAAGGTAAAAACCTACAGCACTTAATTTAATATATATGATATGTATGTATGTATGTACAGTCAAACCAAAATTTATTCAGACACCTTGAACATTTCATTCATTAATACAGTTTATTCACTATAGTTTAAAAAAGGGTAATAAAATATGACAGAGCCGAAAGTACTCCTTGTGGCGATCCTCATCCAGCCGTAGCTCCTGAATTAAAGAATGGAACTCTCCCCGCTCATTCCCAGTCCGTATAATAGGGTGAACCCACAGCCTTCTCCTTTCCAGACGCTTTCGACGCCGTCGCAAAAGATACAGTACAAGCACATCTGAATCCATGTTGTGGTAACTGAGGGAAAACCTATATCTTCAATAAAAAAATAAAATAAAATAAAAAACTGCGGGGAAACCTTGTCGCGTGATGTCATATCCTGCTCCCGCCCATATTCGTAGCGACATCCGAAATTTTTTTGCATGTTTAAAGTCTAGTGTGACCACCCCTTCAGCCTCCGAATCCGTAGAGTGCGTCCCTGTCGCTTCAGCGCATACACCACATCAGGGCGGTGACAGTCTTTCTTTTAGCTGCTCCGTGTAGGTCACAGCATCACGAATCCCGCTCTCCAGAAACACCTTCAGCACGCCGCGCGTCTCCTCATGGATCAGACCAGAAACACGCTTGACGCCGCCGCGGTGCGCCAGACGACGAATAGCAGGTTTAGTGACGCCCGGATATTATCCCGGAGCACCTTCCGGTGGCGCAGCGCCTCCTTTCCCGCCCTTTCCTCTCCCAGACATGTCGCCACTGTCTTTTCAACTCACACAAACGAAAACAATCGGAGAATAACAATGAAGAAGCAGTGAAGTTAGTTTATACTTCGCTAAAGGACCTCGGTGAAACCAGGATCATGGGCGGTTCTCAACTAAACGTCACTCGTTAAGTCTAATCTGAGTCCAGTTCTGTCTTGCAATCCTTTGTGGAAATAAACAGGGTTTAAATAACATTTATATTTTTTTATTAAACTTAATAGTATAACAATACAAGTATTTCTGACAACTTAAAAGGTCATTAATTCCGTTAAAAGCAGCAACTTAGATTTAAAACCACCTAGAACACAGTCTACCTATCATGTTATTTTAACGTGCTTTAGTAAAACTACCATTTTGATCATTTATCCTAACTGATGAACTACAGTTCAGACCCGTTCTAATCGTTTGCACGTTCATAGCAACTGATTAAAGGAAATCATCTTTCATATTAACATTGAGATGGCTCTTAAAAGAGGCTTCGGGGTTTGTGCGGCTGAAGCGGCTGTGGGTTTAAGCGCGTGTGGGATGCGGCGGGCCAGTTGGATATCTTTGGGCATGATGGTGACCCTCTTGGCGTGGATGGCGCACAGATTGGTGTCCTCAAACAGACCGACCAAATAAGACTCGCTAGACTCCTGCAGGGCCATGACAGGAGATTTTTTTGGAGATCTCCGATCTGCAGTTATATCTACTTGGCTATTGTGAAGAAACAAGCGAGGACAACAGCGAAAATGGCAGATCATGGAAATAAATGTTATGTTGCAGGCTGTGCAGCGGATGTGAAGTGCAGGGATGGGTTGGTGTCTGTATTCAGAAAGGCACGGAAAGCAAATAACACGTTCTGATAAAATAACGCGAGCTACTGACTAAAGGGACATGGTTAGCTGCTTGCTAGCAGGTTACATTACAGTAGGCTACATTAGATCTCACCACATAAACAGAGTAAGGAGAGATGACTGAGGATGATGGCGAAGGATTTACAGATCCTGAGCACCACTGACAAGCATCTGATCTTGTAAAATGTGTGGTAAGTACTGCTGCTGTAGTTTACACAGAGCACGTGCGATCGCAAATCTCGAAAGTGAAAGTAAAATGATGTGCATTCGAAAGCAGTTCCAATGCCCCACATATTAATAGCGGCTCCCTGATGTCCACATTTTATATACAGTATAGTTACCCAACGATATAACTGCGAGTATTGAAAGCATTGAAACATATATTGTCCCTGTGTTTCCTTCCTGCTGTGTGAGCTACTGAAATGAGCCGCACTGTGAAACAGCCAATCAGAGCAGAGCTCAACATTGAGCCGCACTGCGAAACAGCCAATCAGAGCAGAGCTCAACATTATTATTCATGACCCTTCCAAATAAGGTAATAAGAGACCATTTCATTCTAGAGACAAATCCTAGGGTTGTAAATGGACATGTAAAACCCTTTCTGGAGATGTTTTGCCCTTACCTAAGCCACATGCCTTCTATGTAGATATCAGAGAACAATTTAAAATATTGTATCAATGCATTCTATGGCACATTTAAAGACCATTATTTTGCCTCATTGAACAGGTAATCAGTGCTCTTTATTATGAATTAGTGGGTGGTTTTTTAAAAGAGCCGTTCTGATAAACCACAGATGATCGATGATTTACTTCTTTTTGGCTGCTTTGGGTTTCACCGTTTTGGGTTTGGCTGCTTTGGCCTTTTTAGAGCTCTTGGCTGCTTTCTTAGGAGTCGCTGGTTTCTTTGCTTTTTTTGGGGCTCTTTGTTGTCGGAGTTGTTCTTCTCCACACCGTAGCCACCGGCAGTGAGCACTTTCTTCAGGGCAGTGAGAGACACCGATATAAAGTTGGTTCGACGTTTGAGGTTTGACATTTGTCAGAGATTCAGCCTCGGAAATCTTCAATAGTTCTTTAACGATTTAGCACAAGGACAAGAAACATAATGTGTTATAATTGTTTTCAAATGTAGAAGAGAACACACAATGTGTTTTATTTGTTTTAATCTGCCTTAAGGTATTGTAACTGATAGACCTTATAATGTAAAAGTGCAGGATAGGGACCGTCTGCAAAGTGCAAAACGAAGAGCAAAAAGCACAATTATTCCATCTAAATGCTTCACTTGTGAAATGTATAAAAAAATACACCTCGAATCTAAGGGCTGTGTCTTATTACTGGTTCATAAAAGAACATTTAGATGTTGATTTTATTCACAAAACTATAGCATAACAAAAGTTATTGAAATGGAACGATTGAGAAAAAGCTTGCAAAGCATTACAAAGATTGTGCAGTTTACCGCCCCTAGAGGAAGATATTGCACTTGTTTTGACCAAATTTGACATTCAGAAATGTAAATAACTTAATTTAGAATGCACACAGTTTGATATCTAAACTTCAAGGGATGTGTCTTGTTACTTGTTCAAAGAACAATATTTACAGCCATCTTTTACTATCATATGTAAATCAGGATGCACGATATTGAATTAAATTTGAACCTGTTAACACATTCATTTTTAAAGCATACAGTATTCCATCTCAGTTTCAAAGGGTGTGTCTTGTTACTGGATCATAGACGATCAAATTCTTTTTCTCTCCGGCGGTACCATTTACATATTATTAAGATCGGAAAGAACTATCTCTATGATAATTAAGCTCTTTGTAGGGAAAGGAGCATAGTTTAATACACAATTTGGAGTGGAAGCTGGGTCGAGGCAGAGTATAATTTCTTACAAAAAAAGAAAAAGCGTATTAAAATGTGCAGTACGCCGCCCCCTAGAGGAACCCATTGCATTTGCTTCGACTGAGTTTAAAATTCAGAAATGTGAATACATTCATTTAAAATACACAGAGTCTGACATTTCAACCTCAAAGGGTGTGTCTTGTTGCTGGTTCATACAACCACATTTCCATATATCTTTTACATTCATAAGAAAAATTTGATACACGCTATTGAATCAAATTCAAACCTATTAAGATATATTTTTTGTAAACATACAGCCTTTTATCTCATCTTCAAAGGCTGTGTCTTGTTACTGGTTCATAGAATAACAGTTAGACATTGGTTGAATTTGCAGAACTATAACATGCCACATGCTATTGAAATGTAAACATGATTTGCAACAAACATGTGAAACCTTCTTGCTTCATTGTTAACATATGCTAGTACAACCTGCGAGTCAGTCCAAAAGTACTCTTGATCGATCTTCATTTCCAGTTCAGCCTTTAACATAACACTCATTGTGGCCTAATGGTTAGAGAGTCGGACTCGTAACCCAAAAGGTTGCGGGTTCGAGTCTCGTACTGGCAGGGATTGTAGGTGGGGGGGGTGGATGTACAGCGCTCTCTCCCACCTTCAATACCACGACTGGGGCGCCCTTGAGCAAGGCACTGAACCCCGAACTGCTCCCCGGGCACCGCAGCAAAAAATGGCTGCCCACTACTCCGGGTGTGTGTTCACAGTGTGTGTTCACTGCTGTGTGTGCACTTTGGATGGGATAAATGCAGAGCACTAATTCCGAGTATGGGTCACCATACTTGGTCACATGTCACGTCACAAAGTCACTCACAAAATCCTGGCAGAAACTACAGCAGCAGACAATTCCAGTCTTGGAATACTTTTGATCTTTGTGGGTGCGACTCGAGCCTTAGCCATTACAAGACTACAAGAATACTTTTTGTCATTCTTGAACCTCAGATAGGAACATGCACCATAGCCTAGGTTGCTTGCATCTGAGAAATGGTGCAGTTCTGTCCAGACAATGGTGTCAAAAAATGGCAGATGATAGCATCTTGGGATGCTGAAATCTTTCAGACAATGAAAACTACTTTTCCATTCCTTCCACTGCAGGAATAAGTCATCAGGCCGAGGATCATCCCATCCAATATTTCTACGACACAGCTCCAGTAAAATACACTTTCCTTTCAAAAGGAAAGGAGCAACAAACCCAATGGGGTCATACAAAGAAGCACACGTTGAATAAACGAGCACTGCACGTTTCAAAATCGAAACCCGGTGCGGGTGTTTTTATATCACTGTATTTCTGAAGGAAACCGACTGTCTTCAGACAATTTTGGATGTCATTTCTTCTTGCATGTAATGTCTGATAAAGCAGCGTTTGTGAGTGGAGCACTGCTTTGTGTACAGCAAACCTCGTTCTCTACCACTCCAACAGCGCCTCCTGCTGGCAGAGAATTAATTTGCATATGTATGCCGCCACAAATAGAGTGCAAGTCTGTGGGGAACACTGTAATATTATTTATGCAATTTGTAAGTGCAAATGATAATTAATTATGCTTGTCTCTTTAAAAATAAAAAATAAAAAATTAAGCCACTTAGCCAATGTAAATTTCAGCATAGCCTATTTTATTTGAAGTGTATCCCGTGTATTCTGATACATGCATTAATGTTTCTGGGCTAAGCCCCGGATATCCACTCACTGTAGAACTGCTCCTGGAATCAAACCCATTATTTCAGCATTTTGCTCTACTGATTGAGAATGCATTGTAAAAAATGGAGCTTTAATAATTTGAATATGATGGGTTATCAACTAATTATGTACCTTCCTTGTAGGTGCGTTCAGATGTTGTATATAACGTTTTATTAACAAAGTGTTTGACAGGTGAGGCAAATTCTGTAAACACTGCTTTGAAAAATAATGTTTTTTTTTTCTTGTACTTGCAGGTTCATTCAGACAGTCAACATTTGTCAAAAAACTTGACGGAGCTCAAACTCAAACCACACGGCAGCAACAAACAGGAAGTGACGTCAAACCCTCACAAGAATTACAATCATATTTTGTAGTTCAAAGGGTTTTCTATACAATGGCAATTTTCTTTTAAATTTCCTCCATTGTATGTGTGTAGTGTAAACATTTGAATTTGGGTATGTCAAATTTAGGCGAAAATACACAAAAACTCCCCAGAGCAGGCTTAAAGGGCTTAACCGGGCCGCTGCAACTGTTGACGTGAGGATAAGTCAAATAAGAGCATGACTTACATGAACAAACCTACATTATTCACCTCATGATTTTACTTTATTCACTGGTCTGTCTGTAATGTGTGCGGCTCTGGCAGCGTGAATGAACAAAAGTGTGAGAACATGTCTTATAATGGATCTCTTTTTCTTCCTATTTCTTCATGTATTTCTGTGTAGAGTTTTGTCTCCTCCCTCATCTCTTCTTGAACTGTGAAACGCAGGAAGTGTCTGATTTAGCGCACGCATCACTGTTAACAGTCTGTTAATGTGTCAGTATGGGGTCTCTCATGCTCTGTGAGTATTTCATTACATTCTACTCTATCTTCAGTTTTGTTTTGTTTTTCCTGTTGTTAACAGTATTTAGTTAAGATAAAGAATGATTGTGTGAGGGTCTGTGAATCCACAGTCTTGCTGTTTATCGTATTATTTATTGTTCAGATTCAGTGTGATGATGTTATGTGTGGATCAGATACAGAATTTCAGAGAAAATTAATTTATCTGTCCTGCATGTGAAAGATGGAGGCCCTGTGGTCATGGGCTTTTGCTGCTTATGATGTGATACTCATTCTTCCTATTTTAAGCAGTTCAGTTAAATCAGATGTATGTGTGTAAATATGAGTTTGTTGTATGATATTGTACCTTTAAATAAACTCTCCTTTAGAGGCTCAGAGAATTTGGTTAAACGGAAGTTTATCTATCACTTTTAATTCTTTCTGCCCCTCTTGCTGAAAATGAATTATCCATGTTAGTGCCCCCCCCAAAAAATGTGGATGTTCAAATCACACTTAAAAACGTCTGAATTTCATTACAATAAACAGTATGTCAAACAAGCAGCATTTGCTAAAGAATGATGCTCAGACTGTTCTCAGAACTAACTTCTGTTTTCTGAGACACCTTTTCACAATTTTTTAGCAAGTTTGTCTCTCTCCTTTTAGCGAATGTGTGAAGTCTCTTCTCCAGTTCTTTGCAGAAAAACCACAGCTGTTGTTCAGTACATTAACATAAGAACATGTTCCACTAATTCTTGACAATCAGAAAGTGTATTTTTAAACAACAAATTTATTGTTTTGCAATGTACTTAATGTACACAATCTGACAACATAATGTTGGGTCCTTTTATAGCACAGATACTATTTAAACTGAATTGAGCTGGACGATGACATCACTGAATTCAATGATGAACTGCCTTTAACTGAAAATTGAGTGTTTACTATTGTCCTTTTGCATTGACACACTATTTTCCTATTTGGTACTTTAAAGCTGCTTTGACACAATCTGTATTGTTAAAAGCGCTATATAACAACACAACAACACAGCAAAGGGTTTAATTGTGACATTATAGTGGCCATGAAAATAATTTGAATACTTAGGGTGTTTAAACAAAGTATATTGTATAAGAACCAAACTCAGTTCAGTTAAAGTGAATGAAGGGAACCTCAGTGCTTTCGGTTTTTGCAATGTAAATTGACGATATCGCTGAAAATGAAGTGTCCTCAACTAAGCAAGTCAGAGGCGACAGCGGCAAGGAACCAAAACTCCATCGGTGATAGAATGGAGAAAAAAACAGGCTCAGTCGGGGGCCAGTTCTCCTCTGGCCAGATGAAACAAACCAGCAGGTTGATCCAAACCCTATAAAAATGCTTGTAAATCTCATATTATGCGGGTATCACCAAATACTGGATTCAATCTTTTTGTCAGCTTGTTTTCCTTCAGTTAGGACAGAATTTGTATTTGTTTTTTGGAACGGCTTGATCGTAGGTGTCATTAATCTGAGTTTATGCACCTTAGATTTTGAGAGGAATGTTATTGTGGATAATTTTGTCAATATTCTCTGTACAATAAAGCACCTGTTTGAACCCGCACCTGAATCCAGCCTCGTTTTCCGTGACAGGTACACTTAGCGCGATCTGAGGAGAGCCTTGTGTACACGCGATGCGCTCGTTCCACTTCAATCTCTTTGCCCGCCAGAGATGGGAGCCACATCGGTAGCGATCTTTTCAAAAAGCCCATAGGGTCGTCCTTTTCGGAACCTTCAGGCAATCCAACCACACGCAGATTGCTGTTCCTATTTCGATCCTGTAAGTCCACTACCTGTTGCTCGAGCGCGGTTACTCGCCTATCGTGATCTGCGACAACTTTCTTTTGTTCTCTCATCTCCCCTGTAAGAAGATCCAGTTCAGACGAAACAAACCAGCAGGTTGATCCAAACCCTATAAAAATGCTTGTAAATTTCATATTATGCGGGTATCACCAAATACTGGATTCAATCTTTTTGTCAGCTTGTTTTCCTTCAGTTAGGACAGAATTTGTATTTGTTTTTTGGAACGGCTTGATCGTAGGTGTCATTAATCTGAGTTTATGCACCTTAGATTTTGAGAGGAATGTTATTGTGGATAATTTTGTCAATATTCAATAACAAACTAATTTGCACTGTTTATCACAATAGTGTGCTTTAGGCTCAGATGCCTACAATGAATCAGTTAAAAAAAATAAAAAATAAAAACTTGTCCTAATTGACAGGAAACAAGCTGACAAAAATATTGAATTTAATATTTGGTGATAATATTGCAAAAAGAGAGATTTAAAAGCTATTTTTGTAGACCAGATATTGAGCGGGAACACCATAACTGCAAGAAGGTGAGGGGAAAAATCCCAAGAGAAGTACAAAAATTATCCAAAAAATGTTGGGAAGTTGTTATAACGTGTGTGATACGGGGCGAATAAGACATGAGACGTGCGAATCCATCTGCAAAGCTTTTATTTAAAGGTGTGGTCATAAAAACAGGCAAGGTTCTGACAATGGCAAACAGGTATATAGAGGGCAAGACAAAAGAGTAATCCAAACCGGGCCTAAGTCAGTTGACAGCTAACGTTATCCAGAGGGCTTGACAAGAGGGGAAATCCAATAACACGAGCAGTAGTCCAGGCGAGGTGTAAACAGTCCGAAACAGCAGGCAAAGGGTTAATCCAAGATAAACAGGCAAAAACCAGGTAACACGGGAAAGCAGGCAAGGCAAAACTATGACAGGACTAGGCTAGACTATGAAACAGGAAATCAATAAACAGGCTCTGTAATGTAGCTATCAGTGAACAGTGATAAGTGCTAAATATAATACTAGGCGATCTGAACGAGGAAGTCCAGGGCTTATAAAGCGTGTCTGATGGGATTCAGCTGTGTGTGTGTAATCAGTGCAATGGATGATGGGAACTGTAGTCCGGAGTGACATGTAACAGTCTGTGTGCTGTGAGAGTCAATGTAGTGAGCGCGTGACCTCTGGTGGTGAGTGAACGGAAGTTTATAGACTGGATTCGTGACTTGGCCCCCCCCAAGGAGCGGCTTCCAGACGCTCCTAACTCATAATCCAGGAGGGCGGTGGAGCGGAGGCAGAACAGGGGGGGGATGGAGGGCCAGGTCCACGTGGAAGTGGACAGACCGGGGACTGAGACAGTGTAGGCAGAGCAGAGAACCCGGGTGGAGCCGGCAGAGCAGGTGGAGCTGAGGACCACCACAGCTGAGCAGACGGGTCCGAAGATCCCCACGGCGGAGCAGAAGACCACCAGGGCGGAGCAGAAGACCACCAGGGCAGAGCAGACAGAGCAGAAGACCTCCAGGGCGGAGCAGATGGATCAGGAACCCATGGCAGAGACCGGGACCTGGGGAAAATGACTGAAACTGGATGGGCAGACAGTACATAGGCAAGCTCACTGACTGAAACTGGATGGGAAGATAAATCATACTCAGACTCATTAATTAACATGAGAACGACAGACGGTTCGAAATTAGATTTGGCATTAACAGAAACCAGATCAGCAGACAGTTCCTTTGACCGTGACATGACAGGCTGAAGGTGCATTGCTGAGCTCCACCACCACGCAAGGAGCTGAAGCAAGCACCGCCACCTCGGGAGGTTCTGCAGCATGGGCCGCCACCTCTGGAGAAGCTACAGCGGGCGCCATCTCCTCTGGGA